>NW_027497539.1:0-129920 GCF_021521415.1 Bidens hawaiensis | reverse complement strand
GTTCAGGATTTTTATATGAGATCGCTAACACTTTAACGACACCGTGGTATTAGAGAATACCAAATAGTTCACGGATTTAATAGTTATCATTAATAAGAATACATTAACGACACCATGCTAAAAGAGAATACCACTTAGTTCACGGATTTATGAGTCTCCCAACCAAAAGCGGGTAAACACATAAGCATATAAGCATGTAAGCATAGAACACCAAATCGAGCAATTATTCAAGTAAATTATACAATAAAGTTTTTGGTTTAAAACTCAAGTATAAAACATTTAGTTTGAACAAGTATGCAATATCACCCCAAAAACGAAAGATGGGAAACGGGGTATGAAAAGTACTCATATTCACGTTATAAACTTGATCGGTAAAATAACGAGCAACCGGATAGATGATGTTTAACGGGCAAGGTTTAGGTGAAAGTAAGTCTTGTATTTGAAAGGTGGTATTGAAAGTCTTTAAATAAAATAAATGTTAAGAAATGTAAACAATTTAAAGTTTAAGGTTTAAAATGTAAATATTGACGAATTTATAGTAATAACCCTTTAAAATTGTAAGTTTGCTAGAAACTGTGCTTAAGTATCTAACCTTAATATTTACTCAACCTATGTTAAGTAATAAGGTGGGTAAAATGCAAGAATGCAAGTCCCTTTGGGATAAAGATACTAAACCGGGTTTCCAAAATAATTAATGTTATGAGATGACTCAATAAAATTTAATAAGACATAACCAAGTATGTAGTTCTATTGTTTTAGAACTAATAACGTCCGTTAAGCGTGTGTTAGGTTTTGTTGGTCCAAACTTTGTTATAAGATCAAGTTGGATCCAACATTTCCAAGTACTTAAGAAAATAACTAAAATCAGTTTGTAAACTATTCTTATAGAAATATACACGTCTTGGTAGCTAAAAACACACTTGTGTTAGTAAAAATCGGATTGGTTCGGTTTCCATCTCACAATAAGTTCTTACATGGTTTCCACATGCCCAAATATCAAAGAACTTATATAATAATATACAAATATAAAATACTTAAGTTTTACAACAAAAAAGTTAACAATAAAGTCTTTAAACAAAAGTTCGGTTTACGGTTCGGATCTAGTTTCGGGTTAAGACCGAGTTTAGAATCTACTAACCCATAACCATGGAACTCATAAAAATGGTTTTATAAATTGAGATCTAACATTAAACATGTTTAAACAATTATTTAACAAAAACTAGTAAGCAAAGTTCGGTTTACGGTTTAGAGCTATTTACGGTTAAACCGAAGCATAGACTCACAAACCCATTACCATGGAACTTCATAAATATGATAAACAAACTAAAATGAGTAGAAGTTAAGCATGGTTAGTATGCATAAACAAGTTATATAAGTGTATATATATATATATATATATATATATATATATATATATATATATATATATATATATATTAAGGACACGAAGTCCTCCTTAAAGCCTTGCCTTACGAGGTCCGAAACTTAACCAACCAAGGCCGGATAAGTAACTACCAAAGGTAACAAGGGGTGTATAATATATATATATATATATATATATATATATATATATATATATATATATATATGTAATAACAACAAGCTTGAATCATATGGAGTTAGTAGAAAATAAAGGAAACTCTTGTTTGGCTCTTGAAAGTCAAACAAGTAATTACTTGTAGATTGGAACTTAGAACTTAGGTTGAGATTTTTGATGAGTATGAGCTGGTTCAAATTAGTGGTGAGGCTTGGTTTTAGGAAGGATAAGGTGTTAGGGTTATCCATAAGGTTGCTTTAGAGATTTCCAAGCATTTTGATTTGTTAAGAGGGTTAAACATGTGATATAATAAGCCAAAAACGAGTTTTGTGCATCAGTGGCCCCTAGGAGCCCCACGATCGACCTCCTTTGCCCTGCCTGCGCAGCGCGGCATGTCCGGTGTGGGGTGGGTTGGTCCAGCGCATTTTGCGTGGTTCGTTTCGCGTCCCGGATGTTCGTTTTCGATGTAATTTGATCGTCTTAAAGGCGTTTTCGAATCCGTAAAAGGGGTTTTCCAAATTGAACAAGTGGGAATGATTTAGTAACAAAAAAAATCCAATATTTTATATATTTGAAATGTTCGGAATATAATTCGGGTCGGTTTACATCATAAACGAATACAAATAAAACCTGAAATTGACGAATGTCACAGTATCCTCAACTTTTTGGAAATTTCGTTCCGAAATTAAAATAAACTCAAAGAAAAAGTAATTACTAGCGAAAGTTGGATTTAGTAAGACAATTGCATGAAAAATTTTAAGCAAAAGAATAACGTCAAATCCTTGCATGATGCAAAAAACGCTTCAAATGAGAAACATAATAAAGGCCCTTATATATAGGATGTATCGACGGCGTATCCACCATGCCCTTTTATTCAAAATTTCAAACATTAAAAAAGTACATAAATCTGTTGAATTTTACAAATGTTGATAAACCAATACCAGCGGTTGAAAATTTTGGGGTTGACTTTTAAGTAAGTAGGAAGATGGGATATATAACTGAAATAATTTAAAATCTTAGAATATAAACCACGGTGAAAATAACCATTCGGCTTAAGCAAGTAATGATGACGACTAAATAAAATTCAGGGTAAACAATTACGAAACGAGATTTGAATTCAAAGGTCATCAATGTGAAGGAATAAACAAATTATTAAAATCCATGGTTGAAAGTCTGGACTAAATTAGTATAAAATCCGATAAGTGAAATTTTAATAATGAGAACTCCGATAAAAGGAAATGATAAATCCAATAAATGAAAAAGAGAATCCAAAGAGTGAAAATGAAAAATCCGATGGGTGTAAATGAGAAGCCCAATAAGTGAGTACATGAGGTCGGGGTAAACGACGTTACAATTAATAATAGCGTACGATGAGTTTCATACGTGAACAAACTTGAGGTTATAAGTAATTGAGAATACGATTGCGTAGAATGTAATAACATGGAATGATGTGTGTTTCTTGGGGTGACGCATACGTAAATCAACATAAATAAAATAGAATTTGATTAACAACCAAAACAATCGATGAAATGTGATAAAACGTGAATACGGCCACTATTGTGAAACCATTTATATAATCGTCATTATAATAACGGTTTCTAATAGCACCAAAACTTACAGACAAAAACACATAGGCCGCTTAATAGCTCAAATGAAACGAGTTAGAATAATTCATAGAATCGTGTTTACATAAATGCTCAAATATGATAACATAGTCATGAAAATATTGTTTAAAAGATAAACGAAATTTTTGCAAAATTTAGGTTATAAAAGTATTACACAAATTGTTATTGAATAGCTTCAATTTGGTCATGAATAATCAAGAAACAAAATGAAATCTCATGTGCATAAAGTTACCATCGAAACATCTCATCCATGGAAAAGAAAATCGTAATAACAGTGAGACTCGTATAAATGATGAAATACGTAAGTCACGTATCATATATAATAGAATAAAGCTGAGAATGAAACCTTAAGTAAAGCCATTCAAGCGTTTCCAGGAAAATATATGTTAGTGCACGGTTTTGTGTCTCGAGTCTTTGTATTTATCATTAACGTATTTGTCGTTTTGGTTTATGTAACAAACAATTAATTTATCCTTTAGTTCGTTAATATAATACTCTAGTTCGCTAAGGATGTTTAGTTAACTAGTCTTTGTATTTCTTTATTAATGTATGCAACTAAGTGGACCCTAGTTCGTTATGGAATGTTAACGAACTAGGTCCATCTTCCTATTTATAGTGAACACTGTTCACAGTTTAATTCAAGTTTTGAGTTAAACGTAACAAACCTCTGTCCAATCTCTCTCTCTCAAGCTTCATATTATTAATATTATTCATCATCTAAATACATACAGCTAATATATATATAGATATAACATACAATCAAACGTGATAATGAGCTAGATCCGTATTTAGGATTGAACATATATATCAGATCTGAGATCTGCTAAGTATTATTCCAGGTTCAAACAAGTGGTATCAGAGCTTTCGGTGCTCAATTACGCTTGATTTTATTGTTATTTGATGTTAATTAATTGAAAATTGATTCAGTTTATTTTCAGTTTGATTTTGAATCAAATTGAGACTGAATAGGTTGGATTATGGAATAATTGGATTAGATTTGTGTTTGGTAAGGTGTTTGTGAGGTTTGGAAGATTGGAATTGGTTGTTAGTTTGTGTTTGGATTGATTTTGGTTGGATTTGGATTTGGCCGAGAACAGAGACGTGTTTTTGGTTAAATTGGATATGGATTAAGGTAAATTGTGTTACGGGATTGATACGATTAGGTTCGTGATTGATTTACGAGTATTTTGGTAGGTTGAATGATTGATTTGGTTGAGATTTGAGTTAGTATTACAAATCTCGTTTCTGGGTTTGTGTTATTCAATTTCCAGAAATCTGGAAATCTTCATATGAAGATTTGAAGATTCAAGTCTAATTTATTAAACTTCAGCTTGATTCGTTAAATCATTCAACTCGATTTGTTAACATATTTGGCTGATTCGTTATGAGTTTTGGTTGATTCGTTAAAAAATTCGTTATACTCTCTGATTCGTGTCGACTGATTCGTGTGACACGTGTCATACCTCGGAAACTGTTTTCTAACAACTTTTGCCACATGGCATTTGTTGTCAGAAGTTTGTTACAAACCGTTGTAACAAACTGATTCGTTATAAGTTGATTCGTTAATCAACTGTAGCAATTCGTTCTCTGATTCGCTAAGATTTTCTTACGCGATTCGTTTAACTAATTCGTTGATTAACTGGTTCGTTGATCTTCTAATTCGTTAATCATTGGATTCATTAAACCATTCCTGATTCGTTACTTGATCACACTTTACTTCGTTAAATTGTGATTCGCTAATTACTATTCACAGTTCGCTACAATTGTTCACAGTTCGTTACCTATACTATTTTCAATTCGTTAATCTTATTTTCAAAGTTTAAAATTTATTAAACATGGCTGGTAGGTATGCACTAGCTTCACAAAACATGTTAATGCAACAAATGTTGCAACTTGATACCGAAATAGGCTCACATTCAAAATGTCCAAGGTTGATGAAATTTAGCGATTTTGCTAAGTGGGAACCCCGTTTTCGTGCTCATTGGGTTCTGTTCATCCTGACTGCTCAGATTGCTTAGATGTGGTATATATTGTTCCAATGATTGGAGATGACACTATTGGTTTCACTCTTATAGCTATTTCTCAATATTCCCAAGAAGAGAAGAAAGCATTAGAGATTGAAACAAAGGCTTATTCTACTCTTACTATGGCTTTACCCAAAAACATATTTCATCAAGTTGGTAGCATAAAGATCTGTGCTACCTTATTTCAACATATTCGTATGAGGAGTATGGGAAATACAGCTGAGAGTAAGAAGGTAATGCTTAAGTTTCAATTTCGAAACTTTAATTTGTTAAAAGGAGAAACAGTAGAGGAGATGACTACTAGGTTCAATCGCTTGATTGTTGAAATGGACAAAATGGGATTGGAAAATTCTGAGTTTGAAAGGATTGACACAATTAAGAGTGCACTACCAAGTTCTTATTCAACATTTCTAATGGTTATAAAAGAGAATAACTATTTTGCAAATGAAGACTTGACTGCCACTGAATTCTTGCAAAAGATTGAAGCAAGAGAATATGATCTTAAGTGTCAGAAATCCTCCAAAGATAGTCAAGATCCTGCTTTCTATGGTGGTAGTATGCCTCTAAGTTCAACTGTCTCTCCTATCACTACTTTCATGCAAATGAAAATGAAACAAATGTTTATAATGATCCAAGAGCATGTTTTTACACTGCTGGTAATTCTGGATCACCTGGTGGCTCTGGAAGCTCATCTACTACTAATCCATTTGCTTCACCACCTAGTGTCAACATGAAGGAAGCTGAACAAAACTTTGCTTTTCTAACAGAATTCATGTCTTCATATGAAAACTTGGTGAGTGGTAAGATAGCCACAAGTGATCTAATTGATGAGGATTATGATCAGATTGATCCAGATGACTTGGAAATCATGCACTTAAAGTGGAACATGGCTATGATTGTTCGTAAGGTTAAAAGATTCATGCAAAGGACTGGCAAAGATCTTCCGGCCTTGACCAAGAAATTGGGATTTGACAAGTTAAAAGTGAAATGCTATAATTGTCAAGAGTTCGGGCATTTTGCAAAGGAATGTGACAAACCGAAAAAGGAGTATACTAGTTCTCGTGGTCAAAATAAACATTCTTCTACACCACGAGGTAATGATGTTGAAAAAAACCATCTACTTCTGGTTCACAAGCAATGTTAGCTGATGGAAATGATTGGTCACAACGACTGTTGTGTAACGAAAATCAAGCTAATTTTGCAATGTTTGGGTTGACTAAAGACTTTCAAGATGCAATTGGAAGTGAGTTATCCTCTGACAATGCTTCTGGATCTGATTCTGACGACTCTTGTGACAAGCCTCCAACTGTGTTTGCTTGCATGGCAAATATCAATGAGGTTAGTCATTCTATCTCTGCTACTTCATCTGTTAAAATAAATTGTGTGGACTGTGAATCTAACAAACCTAAGATAGAAGCTTTGAAAAATCATAATGATAGTCTAGTGAGAGAAATTGCTTCTCTGAAGGATACTTATCGACAATCTCTTGAATCTCAAATGAGATCTCGAGAAAAGATTGAAGCATTATCGACAAGTAACCATGATCTCAATGCTGAGTTATCAGTGAAAATGACTATTAATGATCAAAAGTTTCAAGAAATCCTGAAACATAGATCAAAGATAACTGAACTTGATAAAGAGGTTCTCGAGTTGAAGAACAAATTGGGTAAATTTCGAAATTCTTCTTTTCTGTTGAATGAAATTATTGAAGTGTCTGGATTACAAAAGGATTCAAAGAAAGGCATCGGTTTTGTTGAAATTCCGCCACCTTTTCATAATGATTATAAATGAATCCTTTTGCTAAACAAGAAGAAGAGGTAATTGTGAAAGAACCTGTGATTTCAGAGAATGCTAAACCTGTTAAATTTGAAACTGTTAAAACCTAATTTGCTCCTCAAAAACCTCATGTTGAAAGCAACAAAGTCTTTGTTGAGAATGTTGACAAAGTAATTATTGAGGATGTGTTTCAACCAGAGGTTATACACAAGAATAAGAATATTCAAAGTTCTAATCATATTCTTTGCGAGCCTCATGAATTTGAGGAAGCTGTGTATGGTTCACACAAGTCTCATGTGACGAAGGTTGAACAAGTGAAAAACCAAAAATTTCTGATGAGGACTTGACGCGTTTCATTAATCCTCCTAGTTCTAAGCCATCATCTGCTAGAGTTTTTAAGTTAAAAGGAATGAGTACTACGTTCACTGAAAAAGATATCCCGAATAGTAACATTAAACCAAAACTAATTGAGAGCATCTTTTACAATGAAACTGACACGTTAAAATATTTGGAACGTCAATTTTTTTGTGCCAAGACATCAAATTCATCAGACCCGGTAATTAAAGCAAAACAATTGTTAAAACAAGCTAAAAAGGTTCATTTTTGTCAAATCAACTGGAACATATACATTGAAAATTTTTTCAATTGTTCTAATCTTGACTTTTATATGAAAAAGAAGTCTGCCACTTCTAATGATTTGGCCAAACGATTCACTGAACATGTAAGTTATCAACCTTCATTTGCCTATGTTTCTAGTAAACCTAAACATGGTCATGTTGACATGAGGAGCTGCTTCTTATGTGGTCAACAAGGTCATGTAGTGAGAAACTGTGGTCAACAGAAAACTCAAAATCTCCATCCTTTTATCAAGGATCATTTTAAACCGATTCCTGTGATAAATGAGATCTTGAAACGACCAATGTCGTGTGAGGATGATACACATATCATGTTTTCTAACGTGAATCCTCGAAAGGTATTTCATGTGAATGAACCTCATGGTCAAGTGAAACCAAAATACGTTCCAACTGAGCCCATATGTAGGAACAAGAATACAAATATTGTTCAAGCTGCTTATCTGAGACGAAAGTCTAGGAAGCCGGCAACATATTCTAAAGTTGTTGAACAACAGTTGAAGTCTGTTCAAATTAATGATCAAAGAGAAACTCAAAAGGTTCCCAAGACTAAGGCCTGGGCTGCCTTTTTGTACTAATCACTTTTATTTTGTGTATAGGGTACATCCAAGACTGTGTCTGGTGAAAACTGGATAATGGATAGTGGATGTTCTCGTCATATCACTGGAAATATAAACCTATTGACCAACATAAGAAATATTCAAGGGGGTTATGTAGCGTTTGCTGGGAATTCTGGAGGCATGATCACACAAAAGGGTGAAGTTTCAAATGGTCACATTACTTTTGAAAAAGTTAATTATTGTGACAAGGTGGACCATAATTTATTTAGTGTGTCACAGATTTGTGATAAGAAGTACACCACGGTATTTACTGATAAAGAGTGTCTGATTTTGAAACCGGGATATGTGATACCCGAGGACATGGTTGTCATGCAATCACCTCGATCAAATGATATTTATGTCTTAAATATGAGTTCTAAAGTATCAACATCTATCGAAACATGTTTTGTCTCCAAAGCAACTGAGAAGGAATCTATTCTATGGCATCGTAGAATGGGTCACATACATGTTCGTAAGATGAATTATTTAATGGAAAATGACTTAGTTGAGGGTGTATCGTTGAAGAACTTTAAGTTGTCTGATCACTGCATTGCATGCAAGAAGGGAAAGTAGAAGAAAAAGTCCTATCCCTCTAAGTTATTGAATTCCATTGATATTCCTTTTGAACGACTTCATATGAATTTGATTGGCCCTGTGAATCGTGCGAGTATTTCTGGGGATTGGTATTGTCTTGTTGTCACCTATGATTATTCAAGATACTTATGGGTGTTATTTATGAGTTCGAAAGATCAAACGCCTGTTTTGGTACAAAACCTTATCACTAAGATCAAATCACTACACAAACAAAAGGTGAGGAGAATTCGAAGTGATAATGGTACTGAATTCAAAAATACTGTATTGGATTTCTTTTGTATTCAGAAAGGAATTCATCGAGAATATAGTGCACCATATGTACCACAACAAAATGGTGTTGCTGAGAGAAAGAATAGAACCTTGATTGAGGCTGCTAGAACTATGCTTGCTGATTCTAAGCTTCTTATTCAATTCTGGAATGAGGCGGTGAATACAGCTTGTTATACGCTTAATCGGGTTTTAACTGTTAAACGACTCAAGAATACAAGTTACGAGCTTTTGAAAAATCGAAAGCCTAACTTAAAGTATTTGTAACCTTTTGGGTGTCCTTGTACAATGTTGAAGAAGGATGCGGGTAAATTTGAAGAAAAAGCTATCGAAGGGTATTTCTTGGGATATGCGTCTCCAAAGAAAAGAGTATTTAATTTCACGTCTGGTTGTGTTGAGGAATGGTATTACGTGGATTGTCAAAAGTACATCACTCCTCCTCAAGGGAATGGTCCCGACTGGATTCATTTACTCCTTCAACTGAACACATCGATGAAGATCTGGTTCGAGCATACTTTGAAGATCATTTGGCCATTCCAAGATTTTCAAGTTCTAATGATGTTGAAGCTCGACCTGATGCTCCAACTGAAGAACCACTTGTTGCTTCTCCAGTTGCTTTTGATAATTTATCTACTTCTTCTGATGATGATCAAGCTAAAGATCTAGTTATTGTACTTGACAGTGATAATGTTTCATCTCCTGAACTTGGTGAACATTACCCTAATTTATTTGAGAATGTTGTTGTTCCTGAGAATCCCACTCTTCGGATTCATGGATATCATCCACAGGAGAACATCATTGGAGAACTTGATGTGGGAGTCCAAACACGTCATCAAGTTGCTTCGTCGAGTGATGATAATGTATTGTTTGCTTATGCTGACTTACATTCCTCTGGAATTGTAAATGTCGCTAAATTCACTTGCTTTCTATCTCAAGTTGAGCCAACGACGCCACGTATGGCGCTTCAAGATCCTTCTTGGGTAGAAGCTATGCAAGAAGAATTACAGCAATTTGAACGTTTGGGTGTTTGGGATTTAATCGACAAACCTGCTAGAGTCAAGAAAGCTATTCCGACTAAGTGGGTATTTAAGTGTAAGAAAGACGATCGAGGGTTGATTGTCAGAAACAAAGCACATTTAGTGGTGCAAGGTTTTTATCAGCAAGAGGGTATTTATTACACAGAAGTATATGCTCCAGTTGCAAGGTTGGAGTCGATTCGAATCTTCTTGGAATATGCTGCTTACAAAAATATCAAGGTCTATCAAATGGATGTTAAAAGTGCTTTTCTCAATGGTGAATTACACGAGGAAGTGTTTGTTCTACAGCCTCCTGGTTTTGAAGATCCTGATCATCCGGACCGAGTTTACCGATTAAACAAGGCCCTGTATGGTCTCCATCAAGCCCCGAGAGCTTGGTATGGCACGCACGCCGACCATCTGACTGATAATGGCTTCAAACGAGGGACTGTCGACTGCACTTTATTTCATAAGACTGTTGGTGATGATCTTCTCCTAGTTCATATTTATGTCGACGACATCCGGTTGTGTTGAAGAATAATACCATGTGGACTGTCAAAAGTACACAACTCCTCCTCAATGAAAAGGTCTTGATTGGATGTTTGACTACGATTGTTTATTTAATTCATTTACTCCATCAACTGAACACATTGACGAAGACCTGGTTCGAGCATACTTTGAAGATCATTTGGCAATTCCAAGATTTTCAAGTTCTAGTGATGTTGTAGCTCAACCTGATGCTCCAACTGAGGAACCTCATGTTGCTTCTCTAGTGGCTATCGATAATGTTTCCACTTCTTCTGATGATGATCAAGTTGAAGATCAAGTTATTAACCTTGACAGTGATAATGTTTCATCTCCTGAACTTGGTGAACATTACACTAACTTATTTGATAATGTTGTTGTTTCTGAGCATCCCACTCTTCGGATTCATGGATATCATCCACAGGAAAACATCATTGGAGAACTTGATGTGGGCGTTCGTACACGTCATCAAGTTGCTTCGTCGAGTGATAATAACATATTGTGTGCTTACACTGATTTACATTCATCGGGAATTGTGAATCTTGCTAAATTCACTTGCTTTCTATCTCAAGTTGAGCCAACAACAGCTCGTAAGGCACTTGAAGATCCTTCTTGGGTAGAAGCTATGCAAGAAGAATTACAACAATTTGCACCATTGGGTGTTTGGGATTAAATAGACAAGCCTACTATAGTCAAGAAAGCGATTCCGACTAAGTGGGTATTTAAGTGTAAAAAAGATGATCGAGGTGTGATTGTCAGAAACAAGGCACGGCTAGTCGTGCAAGGGTTTCATCAGCAAGAGGGTATTGATTACACAGAGTTATATGCTCCAGTTGCAAGATTAGAGTCGATTCGTATCTTCCTGGCATATGCTGTTTACAAGAATATCAAGGTCTATCAAATGGATGTTAAAAGTGCTTTTCTCAATGGTGAACTACACGAAGAGGTGTTTGTTTTACAGCCTCCTGGTTTTGAAGATCCTGATTATCCGGACCGAGTTTACCGATTAAACAAGGCCCTGTATGGTCAACATCAAGCCCCGAGAGCTTGGTATGGCACGCTTGCCGACCATCTGACTGATAACGGCTATAAACGAGGGACTGTCGACTGCACTTTATATCATAAAACTATTGGTGATGATCTTCTCCTAGTTAAGATTTATGTCGACGACATTATCTTCGGGTCAACAAACGATACATTGTGTAAGGAGTTCGAGAAGTCCATGCAAACAAAGTTCGAGATGAGTTCGATGGGAGAGATGAATTTCTTTTTAGGGCTGTAGGTTCACCAGTCTGCTAACAGAATATTTATTCATCAGACTAAGTATGTGAACGACGTCTTGAGCCGATTCAAGATATCTGCCGGAAAAATCCCTTCTACTCCTCTTCCCGTGGGTCACAATTTATCACCGGATGAATTGGAGGATACCGTTGATCCTTGTAACACCCCGTAACCGCAGCGGAAACGTACACGGGATGCAACAGACACATCTGATATCAACAGCATTGCTTATAAAGAAAATACCACTACATTAATTTATAACATATTACATTGTTGCGAGTTGCGTTACTGTCTAGGTGTTACACACATATATTACCAATAAGACATTAATATATATTCATTACAAAATACAGAGCAGCAAGCTTCCAACATGTAGCACAGATAGTTAAGCACATATCAATCATTCCAACCTGGGCATACCTAGAAAGCATGTAAAGAAAACGGGTCAACTACGAATAGTTGGTGAGTTTCACTAATTTAAATAAACCATAGATCAGTATAAAAATCATATGTTAATGATGAAATTATGCTAAGCCCGTTAATGAAAACTCTATTAACCCAAAAACACATTAAACGACCCCTGGGGACACTGTTAACCCAGAACATATCCAATAACCCCTGGGGACACTGTTAACCCAGTACATATCAAATAACCCCTGGGGACACTGTTAACCCAGTACATATCAATAACCCCTGGGGACACTGTTAACCCAGCGCATATCAAATACCCTCTGGGGACACTGTTAACCCAGAACCATATCCAATAACCTCTGGGGACACTGTTAACCCAGAAACATATCCAATACCCTCTGGGAACACTGTTAACCCAGAAATATATCCAATAACCCTCTGGGAACTAAGTTACCCCAGAACAATTCCACCCGATAAACAAATTTTCTATTCTATGCATCATACCATATATATATATAAAAATATACAAGTGTTTCCATACGATCGGTATGTACTTAGATAATTTAACACAATCATGCTTTCCGCCTCGGGAAAATATTTAAAACAGTTCATTAAAAGGGGCTCGTGAAAACTCACCTTTTTGTGAGTCTGTGGGTAATACAATGAACAGCTACGTGCCTGGATCTGTAATATAATATCTAGTCGTCACTATATAATTCCCATAAACTAAATCCGTATTAATCGGTACATCTGGGAACATTGTTAACCCAGTACTGTATTCGATCCGGGGACAATGTTAACCCCGTGACACTCCTAAGGACTCAGATTGTGCCATTACTTAGAGTCGGACGGTCAAAATTATCATTTTTATGTTTTCCTTGATTTGCGTGCCTAGCACGGTCATCCGTTTTTAGTTTCAAAAATGAGTTTATTCACACTTAACCCAAAAATGGTGTTTGACTGTTATTTTAGTTAAAGTGATGAAATTAGAGCTCGGTTTGACACCCCGTTTGGCCGCGGGGCCCGTTTCCGTCATTTAGGTGCCGGAAACAGTAAAATCGGGTAAAATTACCCAAATCATCCGAATTATTTTCGGATGATTTATTTTTACTTATTTTACTTAGTTTTATGAAAATGGTCCATTTTTAGGTTTTTATATACCAGTCAGCTCGCTTATGCGAGTTTTGCCGGTTTACACGTTTTAAGCTTTAAAAATTTGTTTTTATGTTCCTTTTAGCACAAATAATTACCCGTTTAGTCTCGGGTCTTGAAATTTTGCACAAAACTTATTTTGACAGTAAGACATTTTATAAAAATTCTCCAGATTTATTTTCTTATATTTACATTTATTTATCTATTTTTAAATCTTATTAAAACACTAAATATGTCAAAAATACCAAAACACTTTAGAAAAATCCCAAATTTTTCTGGGATGATCTCTGTCATACTCATAACTTCCTGGAATTTTTTCAGATTTATTTTCCTATATTTACATTTATTTATCTATTTTTAAATCTTATTAAAACACTAAATATGTCAAAAATAACAAAACACTTTAGAAAAATCCCAAATTTTTCTGGGATGATCTCTGTCATCCTCATAACTTCCTGGAATTTTTCCAGATTTATTTTCCTATATTTACATTTATTTATCTATTTTTAAATCTTATTAAAACACTAAATATGTCAAAAATAACAAAACACTTTAGAAAAATCCCAAATTTTTCTGGGATGATCTCTGTCATCCTCATAACTTCCTGGAATTTTTCCAGAATTTAAAACTTATTTTTCAAGCCATTTTCACCCAAAACCGAGCTAGAAAGCCCTAGAACTCGTTTCACCGAAAAGCCTACTTAGACTTTTCCAACTGAGCTCAAATTTTGTGGGTGACTTTTATATGTTATAAAAAGCTTATCTTAAATTTTCCAGAATTTTTCATCATGTTTAGCTATTTTTCACTATTTTTGGCCAAAACCGAGCATTAAATTCACCAAATATTCATCTTTTATCCAAAAATTACCAAAACTTCACAGATCTCATATTTTCATGTGTAGATCATCTCTGTGAAATTTCGTGACCCGACTCTAAGCACACGAAAATCTGTCCAAATTTCATATACACACGAAAACCGAACTATCTCGTGTTTTCTAGCTTTAGATCGCAAAGATCTTGGTTTCTAGCCTTTGCTAGCCGCTAGATTCAACACTTACAAGCACAATAACACTATACCAAGCAAGTTACACCAACAATCAAACCATTTCTTTCATAGTGTCGGTTTTTATGTAAAAACAAAGGTTTTAACCGTAAAAATCCGTTCTCGACTCTTTTTACTCACTTCTTGGACCAAGATCCCTTGTATAACATGTATACATCTCTTGATCATGTAAGAGTCGGTTTCATCTCGGGTTTTCACCCATCCTTCACTTGGAAACTCATTTAACAAGGATTTTAACCGTAACATTTCGTTCTAAACTCTTTTAACTACTTTCTTGGACCAAGATCCTTTGTATAACTTGTATACATCCCTTGATTCTCCAAGAATCGGTTTCATCTCGGGTTTTCACCCATATTTCACTTGAAACCTCACTTTCTCAAGAATTATGAAATTAAAAACAAGATTCAAGCATCAAATCATGTATATACCTTGAAGATCTTGGTGAAAAATGGATGAATCTTGGATGAAGGTTTGAAGATTGAGAGAGTTTGAGTGTTTTGGTGTTTTAAAAAAAGAAATGAAGTGTGTGTGTGTGGTACAAAGACCGATCGGTCTTAGTGGAGGTGGGGGTGGGACCCACAAGTCCATTCTAAGCCACACACTCGGATATCCGTAATCCGGATGATGTTTTGGATAATCTGGCTCAGTTCGTTTCTCGTTTAAACGCGTAATTCGGCTTAAAACGAGCCTAAAATGATCGTTTTTCGGGTTAAAATAAAATTTACATAAAACTGATTTAAAAACTTTAAAAACTTAACCCATGACATTAAAACATCATATTATTAATAATTACGCATCTTTTTCGGCTTGATTGATCGTCTCTTGCTTGGTTTGGTGTTAAAGGTTTCGTTTAGCGTTCCGACGCACCATTAAATCGAAATCCTTTTTCTGTGCTATAGTTTACTTATCCCGAAGCATTAATACTTCGTAAATATCACTAAACATTATATACTTCGTCTATAATGTAATTCCCGATTCGTTCGGGTTTCAATAATCGTTCATTGGTTAATTGTAATTCCAATACGATTCACTATAAAATCGAGTATGATTCGTACTAGGAATCATATATACTCGTATATACGTACTATAACTCATATAATCAATATTTAAATGACAGGTAAATGGTATATACCGGCTAGGGTATACCTGGATTTGCCGGAATCGTTACATTCTCCCCCCGTTATAAAAATTTCGTCCTCGAAATTTTACATGTCAACTACTTCCTTTTGAGGAAATAGGTGGGGGTATTTCTTCCGAAATTCATCCTTTCGTTCCCAAGTAAATTCTGGGCCTCGTTGCGAATTCCGTCTAACTTTGACCAACGAGATCTTATTATGTCTAAGTTGCTTGATCTTACCGTCCACTATTTCAATGGGCTCCTCTACGAAGTTGAGCCTATCACTTATTTGAACACCCTCTAAGGGTAACACCGATGTCTCATCCGCCAGACATCTTTTCAAATTTGACACATGAAACACGTTATGAACTGCACTTAGTTCCTCAGGCAGTTCTAATCGGTATGCTACAGGACCGATTTTCGCAGTAATAATGAATGGTCCAATATATCTAGGGGCCAACTTCCCCGCCTTTCCAAATCTAACCACACCCTTCCACGGTGATACTTTCAAATATACCTTTTCCCCCTTCTCAAATGACAACGGTTTTCGACGGTTATCGGCATAACTCTTCTGCCGATCCCGCGCGGCTTTCAGGTTGTTCTTAATTTCAAGAATCTTGCTGGTCGTCTCCTGGACCAGATCCGATCTAATGACCTGCGGGTCTCCCACTTCAGACCAGCAAAGTGGTGATCGGCACTTCCGCCCATACAATGCTTCATAAGGTGCTGCCTTTATACTGCTATGGTAACTGTTATTATAGGAAAATTCAACGAGTGGGAGATGTTGATCCCAATTTCCCTTAAAGTCCAGTACGCAGGCACGAAGCAGATCCTCCAAAGTTTGAATGGTCCTCTCAGACTGACCATCGGTCTGAGGGTGGTAAGCTGTGCTTAGGTCAATACGTGTTCCCAACGCTTCTTGGACAGCTTGCCAAAGTTTGGAGGTGAAATGGCTATCCCTATCGGAGATGATCGAGATGGGGATGCCATGACGAGACACTATTTCATTTATATAAATTTGCGCAAGTCTCTCGGTGTTATAATTATTTCTAATTGGAATAAAATGTGCGGATTTGGTTAATCGATCCACGATTACCCAAATTGCATCATGACCTCGGGGCGTCTTGGGGAGATGCGTCACAAAATCCATTGTGATCTGTTCCCACTTCCACTCCGGAATTTCCGGTTGTTGTAACATTCCCGAAAGGTTTCTGGTGCTCCGCCATAACCCTCGCACACGTCGTACACTTGCCGACGTATGTGGCTATATCCTTTTTCATACCTGGCCACCAGTAAAATTCTTTCACATCCTGGTACATTTTATCCGATCCCGGATGTATGGAATATTTCGACTTATGCGCTTCGTCCATGATTAATTCACGAAGGTCATGGAGGGTCGGAATCCAAATCCGACTTTTGAAATAGAGGATTTCGTCCACACGCTGTTCGAAATTCTTCTCATTCCCGTAGAGTCCTTCTTTATCCAATTGGTCCTCTTTCAACGCCTCGCGTTGAGCGGCTCGAATCAAATTCGAAAGGTTTGACTGGACTATCATCCCCAACGCCCGCACTCGCAATGGTTTAACCCGATCCTTCCTACTCAAGGCATCGGCTACGACGTTAGCCTTGCCGGGGTGATATCGAATGTCACAGTCATAGTCACTCAGCAACTCAACCCATCTTCGTTGCCTCATATTCAGTTCTTTCTGATCGAATATGTGTTGCAAACTTTTATGATCAGTGAAGATGGTGCACTTTGTACCGTAGAGATAGTGTCTCCAGATTTTAAGTGCAAAGATGACTGCTCCCAGTTCCAAGTCATGAGTAGTGTAGTTTTCCTCATGAACTTTTAACTGTCGAGACGCATAGGCTATGACCTTTTTATTTTGCATCAACACGCATCCTAACCCTTTACGGGATGTGTCACAATATACAACAAATCCATCGTCTCCGTCGGGGAGACTTAAGATTGGCGCTTGGCACAATCTTTGCTTTAGCGTTTGAAACGCCGCTTCCTGCTCTTCACCCCAATCATACCTTCGATCCTTTTGGGTCAGCAGGGTTAAAGGTTGGGCAATGCTGGAAAAATTCTCAATAAATCGACGATAGTATCCAGCTAAGCCTAAGAATTGGCGGATTTCCTTCGGAGATTTAGGCGCTTGCCAATCCTTAATTGCTTCAACTTTACTCGGATCAACGTGTATTCCTTGGTGGTTTATAACGTGACCGAGGAATTGCACCTCTTGTAACCAGAAGTTACACTTGGAGAATTTTGCATACAACTTCTCCTGATCCAAAAGTTCCAAAATTAACCTAAAATGTCGCTCATGTTCTTCTTTACTTTTTGAATATATCAAAATATCGTCAATAAATACAATGACGAATTTGTCGAGGTAGGGTTTACAGACTCGGTTCATGAGATCCATGAACACCGCTGGCGCATTTGTTAGCCCAAAAGGCATAACTAAAAATTCGTAGTGGCCGTAGCGAGTCCGAAACGCGGTTTTCGGGATGTCCTCCTCTTGAATTCTAACTTGGTGGTATCCCGATCTAAGATCAATTTTTGAGAAATAGCTCGCACCTTGTAGTTGGTCGAACAAATCATCGATTCGGGGAAGAGGATACCTATTTTTGATGGTTAATTTGTTCAATTCCCTGTAGTCAATGCACATTCGAAGGCTTCCGTCCTTCTTTTTCACAAATAGTACAGGTGCACCCCACGGGGAATAACTGGGACGTATAAACCCCTTATCCAACAATTCCTGCAACTGGTTGGATAGTTCTTGCATCTCGGACGGTGCAAGTCTGTAAGGGGCCTTAGCAACAGGGCCGGCTTGAGGTAATAAGTCGATTCTGAATTCGACTTGTCGGGTTGGCGGTAATCCAGGAAGTTCTTCTGGGAAAACTTGTGGAAATTCGCGTACCACGGGAATATCGTCCACTCGTTTTTCCTCAGAATCAGTGGCCGTCAGGCTCGCTAGATACGCCACACATCCCTGACGCATATATTTTAGCGCCTTGAGGTGAGATATAAATGGCATCATATTGTCCGACTTATCACCCTGCACTAATACTTCTTCGTCATCCGACACCCGGATTTTGACGAGTTTCTTTTCACAATTTATCTCTACCTTGTTGCGTGCTAACCAATCCATTCCCACTATCACATCAAAACTACCCAGTTCTACAGGTGACAAGTCAATCAGGAAGGATTGTTCGTTTAGAATAAAAGGACAATTCCGAACAATTTGATTGACTATCATGGTCTTACCGTTAGCAACTTCTACGGTATAGGGTTCTATGGATTCACTAACCGGCATGTTTGCTAATGACAGGAATTTAACGGAGACGAAACTTCTAGCAGCACCCGTATCAAATAATACAGAAGCGTAATGGTCAGAAACAAGGAATGTACCTGTCACTACGCTGGGGTCCTGACGTGCTTCGCTCGCCCCTATCACGAAAGCTCGGCTTCTCGCCGGGTTGGACGACGATGCCTGACCCGCGGGTTGCCGCCCATTTCTTCCTTGATTCAGCTTCGGACAGTTTTTCTTGAAGTGATCTGTGCTACCGCATTCGTAGCAAGCACGGCTGGTGGTCACCAATTGGTTTCCTTGGGGGTTTTGCTGTTGGGTTGGTTGGTTCCTAAATGATTGCGCACGGATAGGTTGCGGTTGACGGTTCAGGTTGTTCAAGTTTGTCCTACAACTGGGTGCGTAGTGCCCAAACCTGCCACACCGGTGGCACACCACCTCTTTGCACACGCCACCATGGTGGTAACCACATTTCCCACATTTAGGAAACGTTCCCCTCTGCGGTTCTTGCCTTCCGCCCGAACTAGTCATGGCGTAGTTCTGGGCAGTGGGTCTAGCACGTTTACCTTGCTGTTTCTCCCGGATCCTATTGTCATACGTACCTCGCTTTCCTCCAGCCGACTCTCCTGTCGCCTTTTGCGATCCACTCCTTAAGAAATCATACGTGACAATACCAGCCTGTGTCACTGCACCCTCATACGTCTGGTGTCCTCCCGCGTTAACTATACTCCTCACTACTGGAGTAAGTCCCCAAATATAACGTTCCACCCTCTTTGACTCTGGGGTGACCAACCACGGCACTAATCGTGACAGTTCATTAAACCGGTTGGTATATCCCAAGTGGTCCGCCCCCTGCATCTCTAGGTTCCACAACTCATGTTCCAGTTTCTGCAATTCATTCTTTGGGCAGAAATGTTTCAAAACAAGATCCTTAAGCTCTGCCCAGGTCATGCGGTTTGTCGCCGCCTGACCTCGAGTCTGTACTATGGTGTTCCACCATGTCAAAGCATGGTCTGTGAACGTACAGGTGGCGTACTTAACGACACAATCCTCGGGACAGTTGCTGATATTCACCACTGATTCTATTTTCTCTATCCATTTCACTAACCCATTCGGTCCTTCCGACCCGTTAAACTCTAAAGGCTTGCATAACATAAAGTCCTTGATTGAACAACCCCTGGATGGTCCAGTGCGGTTGGTCTCTACGGTAGGTATAGGGCCATTACTGTCTGTAGCGACCACCGTAGGCGGTGCGTCATTACTCGGAATCGTGTTATCAGTAGGTGGAGGATTAGCATTATGTTCCCCGCCATTATTTATGGGCGTTTGATTGCTCGGAGGGGTTGGATTGGTTGAGTTATTAATACTGGCGGCGATGCGCGATACTATATCCGGTATCGCCGCCTCCAACTGTTGAGCAATCAAACGGCTCACATCTACTTCCGATATTTTCGTGGATCGTTTCGGTGCCATTCTACACAATCATCAAAGAAATATATATAATCAATACCATCTCAAAACATAAAACACAATACATATTTCATTCATTAGTAAACATTGATTCATATTACACAAACATCAGTTTACATACTTTCAGTCAACATTACATAACTAGTTTTATTACAAGGGCCCTATGTCGGTATCATCTCGACATAACCCGTAAAGGGGTCAGTGCTTGAATGATACCCAAAAGTATCTATAGTGATATGCCCTACAAGAGACCCACCCTAGGGGCCAGTGGTTGTACTATAACTAAACAAGATTCACTCCGTGTTAGTATCACCACTAACTACTTAAACGAAGTATCAAAAAGCGGTTCAAAATTCTACCATCTAACCCATCTACACCCGGTGGTAAACCAACCCCACCAACACCGCCACCAGCACCACCAACACCGCCACCATAACCCGGATTCGGGTTTCCATCTGGCCGATCAACCAGTGGGAGTATGAGCACTCCCTCTTTAACTGGTCAATAGCATACTGGTGATCCAGTATGCAGTCCCCGAGGTACGTCCGCCTCTGCACCCCCACGACCAGGGCGGCAGAGTGCTCGTTCACCTGTTCGGTGAGCACACGTAGCCAGGCCGCCAAGTCCCGCTCCTGCCTTGGAAGACCCCAAACAGGTAGGGTCGCAGGCTCGGGTTGGGGGCGGGAAGACTCGCCCCTGTGGTAAGTGGATCTGGGTGGGGTAACGGTGGGCGGGACATACGGGGCACTGATCCGCGCCGTGAGGCGGGGACCGTGTCTGGGGGGAATCGGGGCGGTCTGTGGTGCGGGCGGGGTAGGAGACCTGGTAACCCTAGCAGGGGAGGGTAAACTAGCACTCCTAGCTGGGGTGGTCTGTCTAGAAGTACTATGACTAGCCTCCGAAGGCTCGGAGCTGGGTGCTACACTTGGGCTTCCAGAGGCCCCGGAACTGACCTCTTCCGGGTCCTCTTCCGTCGACACACTAGGTGTTCTTGCCATTTTTACCTGCACACCAGTTAACAAACATATAGTCCCTTTTCATAGTGTAATTCAAAATCAAATTAACATGCACTTACTTATACAATTTTACCACATAATAATAATATTATCATATACTTACACATATGTTGCCAATTTTACCTATTTAAATTCCCCGTGACTTCCCCTGAATTCCCTCGTGCAGACAAGTCTGTTATTATGTTCCGGACCATAATAACCCACTTGTCCATCCAAGTTCATCCCGATCTCGTCACAATATATTATTAGTTGATATTCAGATCCTATAATACTTGAGCTACTGGTTATATTTTAGGTATCTTTTTCAGACATCCTAATTCTTTATAACCAATGGCTCTGAAACCAAGTTCTGTAACACCCCGTAACCGCAGCGGAAACGTACACGGGATGCAACAGACACATCTGATATCAACAGCATTGCTTATAAAGAAAATACCACTACATTAATTTATAACATATTACATTGTTGCGAGTTGCGTTACTGTCTAGGTGTTACACACATATATTACCAATAAGACATTAATATATATTCATTACAAAATACAGAGCAGCAAGCTTCCAACAGGTAGCACAGATAGTTAAGCACATATCAATCATTCCAACCTGGGCATACCTAGAAAGCATGTAAAGAAAACGGGTCAACTACGAATAGTTGGTGAGTTTCACTAATTTAAATAAACCATAGATCAGTATAAAAATCATATGTTAATGATGAAATTATGCTAAGCCCGTTAATGAAAACTCTATTAACCCAAAAACACATTAAACGACCCCTGGGGACACTGTTAACCCAGAACATATCCAATAACCCCTGGGGACACTGTTAACCCAGTACATATCAAATAACCCCTGGGGACACTGTTAACCCAGTACATATCAATAACCCCTGGGGACACTGTTAACCCAGCGCATATCAAATACCCTCTGGGGACACTGTTAACCCAGAACCATATCCAATAACCTCTGGGGACACTGTTAACCCAGAAACATATCCAATACTCTCTGGGAACACTGTTAACCCAGAAATATATCCAATAACCCTCTGGGAACTAAGTTACCCCAGAACAATTCCACCCGATAAACAAATTTTCTATTCTATGCATCATACCATATATATATATAAAAATATACAAGTGTTTCCATACGATCGGTATGTACTTAGATAATTTAACACAATCATGCTTTCCGCCCCGGGAAAATATTTAAAACAGTTCATTAAAAGGGGCTCGTGAAAACTCACCTTTTTGTGAGTCTGTGGGTAATACAATGAACAGCTACGTGCCTGGATCTGTAATATAATATCTAGTCGTCACTATATAATTCCCATAAACTAAATCCGTATTAATCGGTACATCTGGGAACATTGTTAACCCAGTACTGTATTCGATCCGGGGACAATGTTAACCCCGTGACACTCCTAAGGACTCAGATTGTGCCATTACTTAGAGTCGGACGGTCAAAATTATCATTTTTATGTTTTCCTTGATTTGCGTGCCTAGCACGGTCATCCGTTTTTAGTTTCAAAAATGAGTTTATTCACACTTAACCCAAAAATGGTGTTTGACTGTTATTTTAGTTAAAGTGATGAAATTAGAGCTCGGTTTGACACCCCGTTTGGCCGCGGGGCCCGTTTCCGTCATTTAGGTGCCGGAAACAGTAAAATCGGGTAAAATTACCCAAATCATCCGAATTATTTTCGGATGATTTATTTTTACTTATTTTACTTAGTTTTATGAAAATGGTCCATTTTTAGGTTTTTATATACCAGTCAGCTCGCTTATGCGAGTTTTGCCGGTTTACACGTTTTAAGCTTTAAAAATTTGTTTTTATGTTCCTTTTAGCACAAATAATTACCCGTTTAGTCTCGGGTCTTGAAATTTTGCACAAAACTTATTTTGACAGTAAGACATTTTATAAAAATTATCCAGATTTATTTTCTTATATTTACATTTATTTATCTATTTTTAAATCTTATTAAAACACTAAATATGTCAAAAATACCAAAACACTTTAGAAAAATCCCAAATTTTTCTGGGATGATCTCTGTCATCCTCATAACTTCCTGGAATTTTTCCAGATTTATTTTCCTATATTTACATTTATTTATCTATTTTTAAATCTTATTAAAACACTAAATATGTCAAAAATAACAAAACACTTTAGAAAAATCCCAAATTTTTCTGGGATGATTTCTGTCATCCTCATAACTTCCTGGAATTTTTCCAGATTTATTTTCCTATATTTACATTTATTTATCTATTTTTAAATCGTATTAAAACACTAAATATGTCAAAAATAACAAAACACTTTAGAAAAATCCCAAATTTTTCTGGGATGATCTCTGTCATCCTCATAACTTCCTGGAATTTTTCCAGAATTTAAAACTTATTTTTCAAGCCATTTTCACCCAAAACCGAGCTAAAAAGCCCTAGAACTCGTTTCACCGAAAAGCCTACTTAGACTTTTCCAACTGAGCTCAAATTTTGTGGGTGACTTTTATATGTTATAAAAAGCGTATCTTAAAGTTTCCAGAATTTTTCATCATGTTTAGCTATTTTTCACTATTTTTGGCCAAAACCGAGCATTAAATTCACCAAATATTCATCTTTTATCCAAAAATTACCAAAAATTCACAGATCTCATATTTTCATGTGTAGATCATCTCTGTGAAATTTCGTGACCCGACTCTAAGCACACGAAAATCTGTCCAAATTTCATATACACACGAAAACCGAACTTTCTCGTGTTTTCTAGCTTTAGATCGCAAAGATCTTGGTTTCTAGCCTTTGCTAGCCGCTAGATTCAACACTTACAAGCACAATAACACTATACCAAGCAAGTTACACCAACAATCAAACCATTTCTTTCATAGTGTCGGTTTTTATGTAAAAACAAAGGTTTTAACCGTAAAAATCCGTTCTCGACTCTTTTTACTCATTTCTTGGACCAAGATCCCTTGTATAACATGTATACATCTCTTGATCATGCAAGAGTCGGTTTCATCTCGGGTTTTCACCCATCCTTCACTTGGAAACTCATTTAACAAGGATTTTAACCGTAACATTTCGTTCTAAACTCTTTTAACTACTTTCTTGGACCAAGATCCTTTGTATAACTTGTATACATCCCTTGATTCTCCAAGAATCGGTTTCATCTCGGGTTTTCACCCATATTTCACTTGAAACCTCACTTTCTCAAGAATTATGAAATTAAAAACAAGATTCAAGCATCAAATCATGTATATACCTTGAAGATCTTGGTGAAAAATGGATGAATCTTGGATGAAGGTTTGAAGATTGAGAGAGTTTGAGTGTTTTGGTGTTTTAAAAAAAGAAATGAAGTGTGTGTGTGTGGTACAAAGACCGATCGGTCTTAGTGGAGGTGGGGGTGGGACCCACAAGTCCATTCTAAGCCACACACTCGGATATCCGTAATCCGGATGATGTTTTGGATAATCTGGCTCAGTTCGTTTCTCGTTTAAACGCGTAATTCGGCTTAAAACGAGCCTAAAATGATCGTTTTTCGGGTTAAAATAAAATTTACATAAAACTGATTTAAAAACTTTAAAAACTTAACCCATGACATTAAAACATCATATTATTAATAATTACGCATCTTTTTCGGCTTGATTGATCGTCTCTTGCTTGGTTTGGTGTTAAAAGTTTCGTTTAGCGTACCGACGCACCATTAAATCGAAATCCTTTTTCTGTGCTATAATTTACTTATCCCGAAGCATTAATACTTCGTAAATATCACTAAACATTATATACTTCGTCTATAATGTAATTCCCGATTCGTTCGGGTTTCAATAATCGTTCATTGGTTAATTGTAATTCCAATACGATTCACTATAAAATCGAGTATGATTCGTACTAGGAATCATATATACTCGTATATACGTACTATAACTCATATAATCAATATTTAAATGACACGTAAATGGTATATACCGGCTAGGGTATACCTGGATTTGCCGGAATCGTTACAATCCTACCCTATATCGTGCCATGATCGGTTCTTTAATGTTTCTAACGGCTTCTTGCCCCAACATTATGTTTGCTGTTTGTCTTTGTGCTAGGTTTCAAGCAAGTCCCCAAGTGACTCACCTAGCTGCAGTTAAGCGAATACTTCAGTATCTGAGGGGAAATCCAGACATCGGGTTGTGGTACCCCAAGGACGATAACTTTGAGCTTACTACCTTCTCAGACTCGGACTATGGAGGTTGCAAGATCAACTTCAAATCAACGACTGCAGGATGTTAATTTTTAGGAAACCGGCTTGTATCCTGGCAGTGTAAGAAGTAGACAACTGTCTCTACTTCAACCGCCGAAGCTGAGTATGTTGCAGCCTCGAGTTGCTGTTCCCAAGTTTTGTGGATATAACAACATCTTCGTGACTATAGTTAGAAGTTTCTTACTACTCCTATTTTGATTGATAATTCTTCTGCAATTTCTAACACAAAGAATCCCGTACAATATTCAAAAACAAAACATATCGACATTCGATATCATTTTATACGGGATTGCTTTGAGAAGAAATTAATTTACCTTGTGAAAGTACATACTGACTTTCAAAAAGCCGATCTGTTTACCAAAGCATTTGACAAAACGCGTTTTCAATTTTTGCTTGGTTTAAATGGATTGAAGACCCTCGTTGATATCCTTAAACAAGGATGACTATCTTTATTTTTTCTCATTTTTTCTTTTAAAATTTATTTTGGTTTTAGGGGGTGAAAAACAAGAATACAAAAATATTGTGCTTTTTGTTTGTATAGTTAAAACCCAAAAACATTAAAAATTTTAAAATCCAAAAATATTTAAAACATTTGAAACTTTAGAAAAATCAAAAATATTGTGATTTCTTTTCTTTAATGTATTCCTTTAAAATATTTTGAAAAACCAAAAACATTTTAAAATTTGAAAATCCAAAAAGATTGTGATTATAGTTTGTACAGAAAAATCCGAAAATCCAAAAAGATTGTGTTTTTAATGTATGTATAGAGAAAACCAAAAAGATTTTTGCATGCGTTCGCTGAAAATTATGTCAATTATCAACTTTTGAAGGACATATACTTGTATATGTTTGGTCCTGATAGTTTCTTGTGAATCTTCAGGAAAGCCATTTACCTGATAATGGAAAGTAGTTGGGGCGTTCGTCATGCGTTTTAGATTATTTTCTCGCTGAAAATTATGTCGGTTATTTAAGTTTGTGAAGCATGCTTGAATGTTTTGGTCCTATTATTCACTTGAGAATGGATAGGTTAGCCATTTATTTATAGACTTAAGTTAACTGGGGCAATTAAATTTATCTTTATTTTTTGTTTTCTGCTCCCCAAAATTTTTAGTTTTTGAAGAAAAAATAGAAAATAATAGTACATTGACTATTTTGAATCCAAATCCAGCAAGAGGTAAGCTTAAAAGACTATGTGCTTAACTGCATTGGTGCATTGGTAGGTCTTAAAACAAACAAGTAGAGTAAAGCATGTGATATAAACATAAAGAAACGCCAAATTGAAAGAGGTGTTAGTCTCTAGAAAAGTCTCGGTGAGGATGGCAGAAATGTAATAACATGTCATACTCAAGCCTTATACTTGTTTGATCACCCAAAAATAAAATAAAGCAAATAACAAGCTTTGAGGTTCTAGACACTGTGAGTCTTTATGCGGCTTAATCATCTGGGTATTCATATGCATGGATATTTCACTGGCTTTTAGAGAAAACCCAAAGTCATTAAACTTGATCACTGATGTACTTCGTACAAATCTAAATTACTGACTTGATCAAAATCCGCTGTTAGTCATAAAATGTTCCTCCCTTGCGTGCGTCTTAATACCATTAAGAAACGGACCCCATGGGATACAATGTATGTAAGCCGACAGATGGACTCGTGCATATTCACTCATTGCAACAGAAAATCAATACATTTCTCATAAACTTCTATAAAAATCAAATTTTGATCAACAATATAATAGCTTAAGTCAAGTTGGGGGGATATGGCAAAAATCAAATTAAGCTTGAACCGAGATTAGAAGCTGATAGTTTTTGATATTCTGTGATTTAATTGAACCATTAATTATATCACAAAAACACTTGAAACTTTGTTAATAGATTTAAGTGGACAACAATACCAATGACTGACTTAACATCAGTCATAATATTGCTGAAATATAAAACTGTGATGGAAGAGCAATTTGGTCAATGATTCTCTGCTCAAACTCGACAAAAATCCAAAAATATGTACTGTTTTTTGAAAACTCATACAAAAACCCAAAAATATTTTTCTTGTTTTAAATTCTTGGATAATTTTTTGGGATATATTTAGTTTTTATGTCGAAAATTTCAAAATACAAAAAGATTTTACATTTTTTCTTCTTTACATATTATTTAATCCTTTAAGTTAATTGATGTACCGAGTGCAACGTCTGTCTCGATACGAATTGAGATTATATTTTAAATTATTTTAAGTTATCGGTTTCTATATGTGAAACGGTTTTTAAGGTATTTGGTTATTAAGATAAAAGTTCTCGGTAACTATTTTAAATTAGTATTAATTTTTTAAATTTATTAAATCATTAATTTATTTTTTTTATCCTATTGAAAGTTAAAATTAAATAAAGTTTAATTCATTAATTATGGATGACGGATTGGAATATTTTTAACGAACTACATTCTAGTTTGTTCACCGAATTTGCTTCATCACTCTGTAACGAAACATACCCGGTTCATTATGCATACTTAACGAATCAAGACACGAATTGAATCTAATTCGTTATGCCACGTATTACGTTAACCTTAACTAATTGGCTGATTCATTAATTCAAATTTCTAACGAATCTGTTTAATTCGTACATTGGGAAGCGTGAAAAGATAGTGTATATAGGACAGCGTGCATACGAACCGTCCTATACACCTTTTTCTTCTTCCTTATTCATAAAGTTACTCTCGCAAATCTTTCCCAGAAATCTTGACCTTTATTATATATCTATCTGATCATATTTGTGTGATCCGAAGGTAAGAAGGATCACACCGTTATGATTTTCGTCAAAACTTATATAGGTGTGATGGGTTAATTATGAGCTTTTGTTATTGGGTGTTTTAGGTTCTTTAAACTTTAACTTATAAACTGTAGTGGACCTTGAATCTGTTACCATTATGATCGGAATTGATTTCTGAGATCAATGGTGATATTTACTCTTGTTTTTCGTACTGATTGATGAGTTAATTGTGTGTGGTTATTTTCGGGGTTTTATACTCCGGTTAAACCCTAACTTAAGTAACCTATGTCATGTGTTGGTTCCTCAAATCTATACCATTTGCATCGTTGTAGGTTTCCGAGACTGATATGATCATTTGTTTGGCTTTTGATCGATAATTATGGAGTAATTGATTTCCAAATTACAATTTTAACTTTGAGTGTTCTTGGTTAATTTTGACCTTGACCCAGTGAAGTCAAAGATTAAGCCAATTTTGTGGCCATTCGTTATACTTAGCGAATTGGAACTAATTTGTGTCCAATTCGTTAAGTAATTCAAACGAATTAGAATAGCGAATCAATATAACGAATCATTAGTTCTAACGTCAATAGTTCTAACGAATCAGATTGGTATTCGTTAATTACAACGAACTAGATTGTTAGTTCGTCACCTTTCATAGTAATTCGCTAATTTTTAATTCGTTATCTATTTACTTGATAGTGAATCAGTTGATTCATTACAATCTTATAACGAATCAGACTGTATTATTAATGAATGACATTTAAAATTTAATTATTTTAATATTGTAAATTATGATACAAACATTTCAAGAATCTAACCGTGTCGATATATCGATTACATACACGAAATCTAAAATTAAATATAAAGTTTATTGATAAATTAATCAGTCTTCAATTTATATAAAACATATAGTGTTTATAAATTTTCAATTTACTGATAGTTGACATTATTTATTCAGACTTATGGCTGATAACTTGGAACAAGATCCGCCTGTTGATGCACCACAACAAGTACAGGATGCTGATCAACCAGCTGAGGAAGTTCCTTTACTTCCTTATGACCCTCTACATAATGTGTGTGCATTCGTTGATACATACTTTCCTGATAAGGATGTCTTTGGTGGTATACTGGAATTTATACGCCGTTCCCGTATTCATTACGTTGTCACTGCTAATCCGGACATTAGATTCAGCATCGTTCGTCAGTTCTGGAACACCGCTCAATATGTCGAAGCTGAGGACCATATTGCTGCTGTGGTTAATAACAAACCATTTTTGTCTCAGCTGAAACAGTTCGAAGAGTGTTACAATTTGATGACACAATTGATGATCCGAGTGAATATGATAAAGAACTGATCAAGAGACTCTTTAGAAGATTGTTTTATGCTAGCAGTCTTACTGCGTCTATGTATAACAAGGCATACTTGTATCCCCAATACAAGTATTTACTACACGTTATTATTCACTCTCTTGGTGGACGTAAGGGTGGGTTTGACGAATGCCGCATTGCATTACAATCGGCATTTGTTGCACTTTTTCTGAAAAAGCGTTACAGTTTTTCTGAAATGATCTTTAATCATTTGAAAGAAAATTGTATTCCTGGAAAACGATGCGTGAAATTCTTGATGTATCCGCGTTTCGTCCAATTGTTTGTCAATGATGCTATCAGGGATTTGGGGCTTGATCCAAATGATGAGAATGATAAGTGTAAATTGGATAATATGAATGCAGATACAATGCGACGAATGAAACTGTACCGTCAATCTCCTCCTCCTAGATTCAAGAGATTGATTGGTCATCCTGCTAATCCTGATTATGTATGTCCTCCCGAGGATCGCTGGATCCATGATGACTCGGATTCCGAGAGTGAGGGAGGAGTAGGTGGGAACGATGATGGTGATGTTGGATGTGATGGTGGTAATGGTGGTGATGGTGGTAATGGTGATGCAGCTCTTCGAGAACAACAAGCTGCAGTTGAAACTCTGTTAGCTGCTACTATTGCAGCTCAACGAGAACATAAACGAAAAGGGAAAGAGCTGGAAACTGAAAGTTCTTCGAATCGAAGAGTGTCGGTTGGGGCTGGCATCTCGTTTGGTGTTCAACCGTCTCGTCCTGCAACTCCTCAATGCCCGGCAGTGTCGCTTACTACTAGCACTTCGGCGCTTACTTTGACGACGACGATGGTTCCTCACGACAGGCTTGGTATGATTCCACAAACGGCTTTAGCTGATATACCAATGCCTTCTGCTACACCTTCTACTGTTCCTCCAACACTGTCCATGGGGCCCCCTCCACCTAGTGATATCTCATTTATGAGAATTACAATGCCTTAGGGACCAATCCAACCAGTTCATCCATCTTTGTATACTATGACACCGAATCATCAGACAGACATGCTTTTGAATCTTCTTCATTTGTATGAAAATCAAATGTCTGAAGACTGTATGAATCAAGAACGGATGATGGAGAACCAGAAGAAGCTGCTCATCTATGTTTCTTTCTGTCAAAAGGAAACAAAAGCCCTTCGTGAGATTGTTGAGTCTTAGGGGGTGAAAATTAAAGAACAAGAAGAGCTTATTCTGCAACTGACATGCAAAGATGATGCGCTGAAAAAGCTCAAGAATGACGATGAGGATCCAGATGAATATGGTGCTGGTGGTGAGAGTAAAAAAACTCAAGACCCATCTTCTGGTGCGGGTATGAGTTCTGTTGATGATTCGGGCAAACAAATCATTGTTTATCATGACCATTAGGCTGCCAAACCGATTGAGATGATTGAGGCCAGTTGGTTATTTTTGTGGATGAGAAGGGGATGGTCAGAAGTATGGTGAATAGAGAGGAGATTAACAAAGGACAGGTTGTTGATAAATCTTTAACACGAGAGCATATTGCTATCTTGCTTGGTCTGAATGAAGACGAGATGACCGTGTTAGAAACTAAACCCGATGTTGAGGTAATTAATGATGATGAGATCTTAAATGATCCCACTGTTAAGATGAGTACGGATTTTATTTATAAGAATGAGGAAGTCGAGGTGAAGGATGTGACTGCTAAGGATTACCCTGATTTGTTTCAACATACAAATGTTGATCAGGGTGCTCCAGTATTTAATGAAGAAATGGTTAAAGAAGCAGAAGACCATCTTGAGAAGACGTCCAAGAGAAAGAATTTCGTTGAGACAAGTGTTGATCCTAGGGCTGATCCATCCTTGGCTAACATTCATAGCTAGTTTGCTTATCAAGACAACAGGGTTGGTAAGATTATCAATACTCACAGGTATGTTGATAAAGAATCGCTAGAAGCCATCGCACGCGCCAAAGCCAATCAAAAGACTACTTTCAAGGCCGTGTCAAGAGTTCAAGGTGATATAATATCTTGGCTTTATGATTCTAAATTGAAAGTATGCATTGTTAAATGGGAGAAGGGCGTCCAGTATTACGAAAGGATGTCTGATCTTCTCTCATTACCAAGATGGGACATACGTACTCTGGCGTATCGTCCATTTATTAATCGAGGTGGGGATAAACATGCAAGTTGGTTTCAGCAACATCTGCTGTTTGAGGTGGACCACGGTTTCAAATTCTTTAAACCACAGATTCCCATCCGTAAGCGTCTCAATGAGATTGACCCAAGGACAGGTTGGAAGAAGTTGGTTCTTAAGGTTAAACCACCGAAAACAATGAAGCGTGTGCCACAGAAAATGATGAACCAACATATATGGTTATCTTTCAACTGCTGGTACTATTACAATCGTATTGGCGAGACCGTTATTGTCCTTGGTACAGGTTTGAAGACCGTGCTGATCAAGATCATCGATCCAATGTGGCTCATTAACTTAACCGAGACCGACAACGATGTGCTACACAAGAATAAGATATTGATCGAGCGCAATGAAGACTATGACCTGGCTATGCAGTTCCAACGTGTTGTGCGTGTATGTTATGAGAACGAAATTCATAGTTGCAGAGACTGCGAGTCCAAGCGTTTCAAGTAAAGACAAAGACAAAGAGCTCAAGACGAGGGGGGTGTCTGTTAGTGCACGGTTTTGCGTCTCGAGCCATTGTATTTATCATTAACGTATTTGTCGCTTTGGTTTATGTAACAAACAATTAATTTATCCTTTAGTTCGTTAATATAATAGTCTAGTTCGCTAAGGATGTTTAGCGAACTAGATCTAAGTTATTATCCCTCCTGATTCGTTAAGGATGTTTAATGAATCAGGGGGTGATTCGTTAAAGTATTTCTTTATTAATGTATGTAACGAAGTGGACCCTAGTTCGTTATGGAATGTCAACGAACTAGGTCCATCTTCCTATTTTTAGTGAACACTATTCACAGTTTAATTTAAGTTTTGAGATTAACGTAACAAACCTCTGTCCAATCTCTCCTCTCAAGCTTCATTCTATTAACATTATTCATCATCTACATACATACAACTAATATATATATATAGATAAAACATACAATCAAACGTGATAATGAGCTACATCCATATTTAGGATTGAACATATATATAAGATCTGAGATCTGTTAAGTATTGTTCCAGGTTTAAACAATATACATAATAACAAAGCGTCACGGTAGCGCGTAGCTATAGAAACATATAAATCATTTCCAAATGTGAATCTTGTAAGCCAAATTGTTAAAGAAAATTGAATACATAAAGCGGTTGTGATGAAAAATATTTATTAAATGATGCTTGCGATAATAAGAGGTAATAGTTCGCGTAAATCATTTTTATAATCTTAACTTTCATGTATTGGTTTATAATGAATCCTACTTAACAAATCGCATGTGACCAGTGGCGAAGCTTGGACACGAATGTCGGGTCGGGGGGGGGGGGGGGGGGCTCAAAATGTATTATAAAAATCATAAACGCTGGGGGCAGGGCTAATAAATATAAAAAAAATCATATATATTGTTCGTTTTGCTAATATTCTAAAAGTCTTGATACGTTTTTCGTCAAGTTCTCGAGTCAACAAAAGTCAACATGTAACACTGCATAAAATAAAGTTTGTCAACACAAAGGTTGGTGGGCAATTTCATAATTTTGAACAAATATGTATATAATAAGAATTTTCACAATCTTATATACGATAAAATAAATAAAAGCAAAATTTGGATAATATGAGATCGCTAACACATTAGCGACACCTGCCAAAAGAGAATACCAGATGGTTCAGGATTTTTATATGAGATCGCTAACACTTTAACGACACCGTGCTATTAGAGAATACCAGATAGTTCACGGATTTAATAGTTATCGTTAATAAGAATACATTAACGACACCGTGCTAAAAGAGAATACCACTTAGTTCACGGATTTATGAATCTCCCAACAAAAAAAGGTAAACACATAAGCATATAAGCATGTAAGCATAGAACACCAAATCGAGAAATTATTCAAGTAAATTATACAATAAACTTTGTGGTTTAAGACTCAAGTATAAAACATTTAGTTTGAATAAGTATGCAATATAACCCCCAAAACGAAAGATGGAAAACGGGGTATGAAAAGTACTCATATTCAAATTATAAACTTGATCGGTAAAATAACGAGTAACCGGAAAGATGAGGTTTAACGGGCAAGGTTTAGGTGAAAGGAAGTCTTGTATTTGAAAGGTTGTCTTGAAAGTCTTTAAATAAAATAAAAGTTGAGAAATTTAAAGTTTAAGGTTTAAAATGTAAATATTGACGAATTTATAGTAATAACCCTTTAAAAATGTAAGTTTGCTCGAAACCGAGCTAAAGTATCTAACCTTAATATTTACTCAACCTATTTTAAGTAATAAGGTGGGTAAAATGCAAGAATGCAAGTCCCTTTAGGATAAAGATACTAAAACGGGTTTTAACAAGTGTTTCGGGTTGTTGGTTCGGGTCTTGATAATTAGTCAAACCCAAAGTCAACTTTCCAAAATAATTAATGTTATGAGATGACTCAATAAAATTTAATAAGACATAACCAAGTATGTAGTTCTATTGTTTTAGAACTAATAACGTCCGTTAAGGGAGTGTTCGGTTTTGCCGGTCCAAACTTTGTTATAAGATCAAGTTGGATCTAACATTTCCAAGTACTTAAGAAAAGATTAAAATCAGTTTGTAAACTATTCTTATAGAAATATACAAGTCTTGGAAGCTAAAAACACACTTGTGTTAGTAAACATCGGATTGGTTCGGTTTCCATCTCACAATAAGTTACTAGATGGTCTCCACATGCCCAAATATCAAAGAACTTGTATAATAATATACAAATGAAAATACTGAAGTTTTACAACAAAAAAGTTAACAATAAAGTCTATAAACAAAAGTTCGGTTTACGGTTCGGATCTAGTTTCGGGTTTAGAACGAGTTTAGAATCTACTGACCCATAACCATGGAACTCATAAAAATGGTTTTATAAATTGAGATCTAACATTAAACATGTTTAAACAAGTATTTAACAAAAACTAGTAAGCAAAGTTCAGTTTACGGTTTAGAGCTATTTACGGTTAAACCGAAGCATAGACTCACAAACCCATAACCATGGAACTTCATAAATATGATAAACAAACTAAAATGAGCATAAGTTAAGCATGGTTAGTATGTATAAACAAGTTATATATATATATATATATATATATATATATATATATATATATATTAAGGACACGAAGTCCTCCATAAAGCCTTGCCTTACGAGGTCCGAAGATTCCAACCAAGGTCGGATAACTAACTACCAAAGGTAACAAGGGGTGTATATTATATATATATGCCGCAAAAACAAGCTTGAATCATATGGAGTTAGTAGAAAACAAAGGAAACTCTTGTTTGACTCTTGAAAGTCAAACAAGTAAGAACTTGAATATTGGAGTTTTGAACATAGGTTGAGAGTGTTTGATGAGTATGAGCAGGTTCAAATTAGTGGTGAGGCTTGGTTTTATGAAGGATAAGGTGTTAGGGTTATCCATAAGGTTGCTTTAGAGATTTCCAAGCATTTTGATTGGTTTTGAGGGTTAAACATGTGATATAATAAGCCAAAAACGAGTTTTATGCATCAGTAGCCCCTAGAAGCCACGCGACCGCCCTCCCCTGCCCTGCCCACGCAGCGCAGCGTGTCCGGTGTGGGGTGGGTTGGTCCAACGCGTCTTGCGTGGTTCGTTTCGCATCCCGGAAGTTCGTTTCGATGTAATTTGATCGTTTTAAAGGCGTTTTCGAATCCGTAAAAAGGGTTTTCCAAATTGAACAAGCGGGAATGATTTAGTATAAAAAAAATCCAATATTTTATATATTTGAGATGTTCGGAATATAAATCGGGTCGGTTTACATGATAAACGAATCAAATAAAACCTGAAATTGACGAATGTCACAGTATCCTAAAATTTTTGGAAATTTCATTCCGAAATTAAAATAAACTCAAAGAAAAAGTAATTACTAGCGAAAGTTGGATTTGGTAAGACAATTGCATGAAAAATTTTAAGAAAAAGAATAACGTCAAATCCTTGCATGATGCAAAAAACGCTTCAAATGAGAAACATAATAAAGGCCCTTATATATAGGATGTATCGACGGTGTATCCACCATGCCCTTTTATTCGAAATTTCAAACATTAGAAAAGTACATAAATCTTTGAATTTTACAAATATTGAAAAACCAATACCAGCGGTTGAAAATTTTGGTGTTGACTTTTATGTAAGTAGGAAGATGGGATATATAACTGAAATAATTTAAAATTTTGAATATAAACCCAGGTGAAATAACCATTCGGTTTAAGCAAGTAATGACGATCGACTAAATAAAATTCAAGGTGAACAATTACGAAATGAGATTCGAAGTCAAAGGTCATCAATGTGAAGGAATAAACAAATCATTAAAATCCATGGTTGAAAGCCGGGACCTAAATTAGTATAAAATCCGATAAGTGAAATTTTAATAATGAGAACTCCGATAAAAGGAAATGATAAATACAATAAATGAAAACGAGAATCCAAAGAGTGAAAATGAAAAATCCGATGGGTGTAAATGAGAAGCCCAATAAGTGAGTACATGAGGTCGGGGTAAACGACGTTACAACTAATAATAGCGTATGATGAGTTTCATACGTGAACAAACTTGAGGTTATAAGTGATTGAGAATACAATTGCGTAGAATGTAATAACATGAGAATGATGTGAGTTTCTTGGGGTGAAGCATACGTGTATCAACATAAATTATATACCATTTGATTAACAACCAAAACAATCGATGAAATGCGATAAAACGTGAATACGGCCACTATTGTGAAACCATTTATATAATCGTCATTATAATAACGGTTTCTAATAGCGCCAAAACATGCGGACAAGAACACATAGGCTGCTTAATAGCTCAAATGAAACGAGTTAGAATAATGCAGAGAATGGTGTTTACATAAATGCTCAAATATGATAACATAGTCATGAAAATATCGTTTAAAAGATAAACGAAATTTTAGCGAAATTGAGGATTTGAAAGTATTACACAAATTGTTATTGAATAGCTTGAATTTGGTCATGAATAATCAAGACACAAAATGAAATCTCATGTGCATAAAGTTACCATCGAAACATCTCATCCATGTAAAAGAAAATCGTAATAACAGTGAGACTCGTATAAATGATGAAATACGTAAGTCACGTATCATATATAATAGAATAAAGTTGAGAATGAAACCCTAAGTAAAGCCATTCAAGCGTTTCCAGGAAAATATACATAATAACAAAGAATCGCGGTAGCGCGTAGCTAGAGAAACATTTAAATAATTTCCAAATGTGAATCTTGTAAGCCAAATTTTTAAAGAAAATTGTATACATAAAGCGGTTGTGATGAAAAATATTTATGAAATGATGCTTGCGATAATAAGAGGTAATAGTTCGCGTAAATCGTTTTTATAATCATAACTTTCATGTATTGGTTTATAATGAAGAATACTTAACAAATCGTATGTGACTAGTGGCAAAGCTTGGACACGAATGTCGGGTCGGGGGGGGGGGGCCTCAAAATAAATTATAAAAATCATAAACAAGGGGGGCGGGCTAATGAAAATCATAAAAATCATATATATTGTTCGTTTTGCTAATATACTAAAAGTCTTAATACGTTTTTCTTCAAGTTCTCGAGTCAACAAAAGTCAACATGTAACATTGCATAAAATAAAGTTTGTCAACACAAAGGTTGGTAAGCAATTTCATAATTTTGAACAAATATGTATATAATAAGAATTTCCACAATCTTATATACGAAACAATAAATAAAAGCAATAATTTGGATAATATGAGATCGCTAACACATTAGCGACACCTTCCATAAGAGAATACCATATGGTTCAGGATTTTTATATGAGATCGTTAACACTTTAACGACACCGTGCTGTTAGAGAATACCGGATAGTTCACGGATTTAATAGTTATCGTTAATAAGAATACATTAACGACACCGTGCTAAAAGTGAATACCACTTAGTTCACGGATTTATGAATCTCCCAACCAAAAGCGGTAAACACATAAGCATATAAGCATGTAAGCATAGAACACCAAATCGAGCAATTATTCAAGTAAATTATACAATAAAGTTTGTGATTTAAGACTCAAGTATAAAACATTTAGTTTGAATAAGTATGCAATATCACCCCCAAAACGAAAGATGGAAAACGGGGTATGAAAGTACTCAAATTCAAGTTATAAACATGATCGGTAAAATAACGAGTAACCGGAAGGATGAGGTTTAACGGGCAAAGTTAAGGTGAAAAAAAGTTTTGTATTTGAAAGGTTGTCTTGAAAGTCTTTAAATAAAATAAATGTTGAGAAATGTAAACAATTTAAAGTTTAAGGTTTAAAATGTAAATATTGACGAATTTATGGTAATAACCCTTTAAAAGTGTAAGTTTGGTCAAAACCGAGCTAAAGTATCTAACCATAATATTTATTCAACCTATGTTAAGTAATAAGGTGGGTAAAATGCAAGAATGCAATTCCCGTTGGGATAAAGATACTAAAACGAGTCTTAACGAGTGTTTCGGGTTGTTGGTTCGGGTCTTGATATTTGGTTAAACCCAAAGTCAACTTTCCAAAATAATTAATGTTATGAGATGACTCAATAAAATTTAATAAGACATAACCAAGTATGTAGTTCTATTGTTTTAGAACTAATAACGTCCGTTAAGCGAGTGTTCGGTTTTGTCGGTCCAAACTTTGTTATAAGATCAAGTTGGATCCAACATTTCCAAGTACTTAAGAAAATAATAAAAATCAGTTTGTAAACTATTCTTTTAGAAATATACAAGTCTTGGTAGCTAAAAACACACTTGTGTTAGTAAAATCGAATTGGTTCGGTTTCCATCTCACAATAAGTTCCTAGATGGTTTCCACATGCCCAAATATCAAAGAACTTGTATAATAATATACAAATGAAAATACTTAAGTTTTACAACCAAAAGTTAACAATAAAGTCTTTAAACAAAAGTTCGGTTTACGGTTCGGATCTAGTTTCGGGTTAAGACCGAGTTTAGAATCTACTAACCCACAGCCATGGAACTCATAAAAATGGTTTTATAAATTGAGATCTAACATTAAACATGTTTAAACAAGTATTTAATAAAAACTAGTAAGAAAAGTTCGGTTTACGGTTTAGAGCTATTTACAGTTAAACCGAAGCATAGACTCACAAACCCATAACCATGGAACTTCATAAATATGATAAACAAACTAAAATGAGCAGAAGTTAAGCAAGGTTAGTATGTATAAAGAAGTTATATAAGTGTGTGTATATATATACATATATATATATATATTAAGTACACGAAGTCCTCCATGAAGCCTTGTTTTACGAGGTCAGAAACTTAACCAACCAAGGCCGGATAATTAACTACCAAAGGTAACAAGGGGGTTATATTACATATATATGTTGCAACAAAAAGCTTGAATCATATGGAGTTAGTAGAAAACAAAGGAAACTCTTGTTTGACTCTTGAAAGTCAAACAATAAAGAACTTGAAGATTGGAGCTTAGTACTTAGGTTGAGAGTGTTTGATGAGTATGAGCAGGTTCAAATCGTTTTAAAGGCGTTTTTGAATCCGTAAAAGGGGTTTCCCAAAATGAACATGTGGGAATGATTTAGTAACAAAAAAATCCAATATTTTATATATTTGAAATGTTCGGAATATAAATCGGGTCGGTTTACATCATAAACGAATACAAATAAAACCTGAAATTGATGAATGTCACAGTATCCTCAACTTTTTGGAAATTTCGTTCCGAAATTAAAATAAACTCAAAGAAAAAGTAATTACTAGCGAAAATTGGATTTAGTAAGACAATTGCATGAAAAATATTAAGCAAAAGAATAAGGTCAAATCCTTGCATGATGCAAAAAACTCTTCAAATGAGAAACCTAATTAAGGCCCTTATATATAGGATGTATCGACGGCGTATCCACCATGCCCTTTTATTCGAAATTTCATACATTAGAAAAGTACATAAATTCTGTTGAAATTTACGAATATTGATAAACCAATACCAGCGGTTGAAAGGTTTGGGGTTGACTTTTAAGTAAGTAGGAAGATGGGATATATAATTGAAATAATTTAAAGTCTTAGAATATACACCAAGGTGAAATAACCATTCGGTTTATGCAAGTAATGACGATCGACTGAATAAATTTCAGGGTAAACAATTACGAAATGAGATTTGAAGTCAAAGGTCATCAATGTGAAGGATTAAACAAATCATTAAAATCCATGGTTGAAAGTCGGGACTAAATTAGTATAAAATCCGATAAGTGAAATTTTAATAATGAGAACTCCGATAAAAGGAAAAGATAAATCCAATAAATGAAAACGAGAATTCAAAGAGTGAAAATGAAAAATTCGATGGGTGTAAATGAGATGCCCAATAAGTGAGTACATGAGTTCGGGGTAAACGACGTTACAATTAATAATAGCGTACGATGAGTTTCATACGTGAACAAGCTTGAGGTTATAAGTAATTGAGAATACGATTGCGTAGAATGTAATAACATGAGAATGATGTGAGTTTCTTTGGGTGACGCATACGTGAGTTTCTTTCGTTTAAAAGATAAACGAAATTTTAGCGAAATTAAGGTTTTGAAAGTATTACACAAATTTTTATTGAATAGCTTGAATTTTGTCATGAATAATCAAGACACAAAATGAAATCTCATGTGCATAAAGTTACCATCGAAACATCTCATCCTTGGAAAAGAAAATCGCAATAATAGTGAGACTCGTATAAATGATGAAATACGTAAGTCACGTATCATATATAATAGAATAAAGTTGAGAATGAAACCTTAATTAAAGCCATTCAAGCATTTCCAAGAAGATATACATAATAACAAAGCATCGCGGTAGCGCGTAGCTAGAGAAACATTTAAATCATTTCCAAATGTGAATCTTGTAATCCAAATTGTTAAAGAAAATTATATATATAAAGCGGTTGTGATGAAAAATATTTATGAAATGATGCTTGCGATAATAAGAGGTAATAGTTCGCGTAAATCGTTATTGAACAAAATTCATGTCACAATATTAAGTATAAAGCATTTATAAATGCAATGGTCATTGAGTTTATGCAAGATGGTGAAAGTTGTAATTTGTTATTGAATAAACCTCGCATTCAACATTCAAAATGTAACCTCGTATTTATATAGTTTTTATGAGATTTATCACCTTAGGTGACAATATTTAAAATCTTGAAAGCACACATATAATCGTTTAATAACCATTGAAAACAAATCCTCACAATAGAATTTTGTTTTCATGACAATCTTAGATTAAAGATTGTCACCCAAAGAAACTCACATCATTCTCATGTTATTACATTCTACGCAATCTTATTCTCAATTACTTATAACCTCAAGTTTGTTCACGTATGAAACTCATCGTACGCTATTATTAATTGTAACGTCGTTTACCCCGAACTCATGTACTCACTTATTGGGCATCTCATTTACACCCATCGAATTTTTCATTTTCACTCTTTGAATTCTCGTTTTCATTTATTGGATTTATCATTTCCTTTTATCGGATTTCTCATTATTAAAATTTCACTTATCGGATTTTATACTAATTTAGTCCCAACTTTCAACCATGGATTTTAATGATTTGTTTAATCCTTCACATTGATGACCTTTGACTTCAAATCTCATTTCGTAATTGTTTACCCTGAAATTTATTTAGTCGATCGTCATTACTTGCTTAAACCGAATGGTTATTTCACCTTGGTGTATATTCTAAGATTTTAAATTATTTCAATTATATATCCCATCTTCCTACTTACTTAAAAGTCAACCCCAAAATTTTCAACCGCTGGTATTGGTTTATCAATATTTGTAAAATTCAACAGATTTATGTACTTTTCTAATGTTTGAAATTTCGAATAAAAGGGCATGGTGGATACGCCGTCGATACATCCTATATATAAGGGCCTTTATTATGTTTCTCATTTGAAGCGTTTTTTGCATCATGCAAGGATTTGACGTTATTCTTTTGCTTAAAATTTTTTATGCAATTGTCTTACTAAATTCAACTTTCGCTAGTAATTACTTTTCTTTGAGTTTATTTTAATTTCGGAATGAAATTTCCAAAAGAGTTGAGGATACTATGACATTAGTCAATTTCAGGTTTTATTTGTATCCGTTTATCATGTAAACCGACCCGATTTATATTCCGAACATTTCAAATATTTAAAATATTGGATTTTTTTTTTTGTTACTAAATCATTCCCACTTGTTCAATTTGGAAAACCCCTTTTACGGATTCGAAAAAGTTTTTAAAACGATCAAATTACATCGAAAACGAACTTCCGGGACGAGAAACTGAACACTCGCTTAATGGACGTTATTAGTTCTAAAACAATTGAACTACATACTTGGTTAAGTCTTATTAAATTTTATTGAGTTATCCCATAACATTCATTATTTTGGAAAGTTGACTTTGGGTTTGACCAAATATCAAGACCCGAACTAACAACCCGAAATACTCGTTAAAAACTGTTTTAGTATCTTTATCCCAAAGGGACTTGCATTCTTGCATTTTACCCACCTTATTACTTAACATAGGTTAAGTAAATATTAAGGTTAGATACTTTAGCTCGGTTTCGAGCAAACTTACATTTTTAAAGGGTTATTACTATAAATTCGTCAATATTTACATTTTAAACCTTAAACTTTAAATTGATTACATTTCTCAACATTTATTTTATTTAAAGACTTTCAAGACAACCTTTTAAATACAAGACTTCCTTTCACCTAAACCTTGCCCGTTAAACCTCATCCTTCCGGTTACTCGTTATTTTACTGATCAAGTTTATAAATTGAATTTGAGTACTTTTCATACCCCGTTTTCCATCTTTCGTTTTGGGGGTGATATTGCATACTTATTCAAACTAAATGTTTTATACTTGAGTCTTAAACCACAAAGTTTATTGTATAATTTACTTGAATAATTTCTCGATTTGGTGTTCTATGCTTACATGCTTATATGCTTATGTGTTTACCACTTTTGGTTGGGAGATTCATAAATCCGTGAACTAAGTGGTATTCTCTTTTAGCATGGTGTCGTTAATGTATTCTTATTAACGATAACTATTAAATCCGTGAACTATCCGGTATTCTCTAACAGCACGGTGTCGTTAAAGTGTTAACGATCTCATATAAAAATCCTGAACCATATGGTATTCTCTTATGGAAGGTGTCGCTAATGTGTTAGCGATCTCATATTATCCAAATTATTGCTTTTATTTTTTGTTTCGTATATAAGATTGTGGAAATTCTTATTATATATATATATATATATATATTTGTTCAAAATTATGAAATTGCTCACCAACCTATATGTTGTCAAGCTTTATTTTATGCAATGTTACATGTTGACTTTTGTTGACTCGAGAACTTGATGAAAAACGTATCAAGACATTTAGGATATTAGCAAAACGAATAATATATATATCTGTTTACTTGTATTTTGTATGGACAAGATGTGTTGTTTATTAATTTTATGAAATAAAATGAGTTGAATAGATATTGTCACTTTAAGTAGTGTCTTGTGTGTTTGGGCAATCCGTTGCACCCCGGCATGTTCCGCCGCTTTTGGTCGGGGTGTGACAGTATCCATCTTGTCAGATTCAGAAGGTTCCATATTTAACTTATTCATCTCTACTATCAAGTGATTAAAACGAGTAAGCATTTCCTCAACAGTTTCTTCTTTTAGTAAGTTAAAGTTTCGGAATTGGAACCGTAACATTACTTTCTTGCTCTGTTCTATGTTACCCATGATTCTCATTTTAATATGCTGAAACAATGAAGCACAGATCTTACTACTCCCAACTTGATGGAATATGTTACCGGGTAAAGCCATAGTAAGAGTTGAATATGCTTTAGTCTCGATCTCTAGAGCCTTCTTTTCCTCTTGTGAATACTGAGTAAAAACTTTAGGAGTAAAACTCGTAGTTTCATCACCAAGCATTGGTACAGTATAAACATCATCTAGACATCTAGAGCAGTTTGCAAAATCACTAAATTTCATCAGTCGTGGACATTTTTAATGGGATCCTGTAACGTTTGTTTCATAAGTACGTTCGGAGATGCCAATGCATAAAACCAGCCATTGTAATTAAACAGTTCAAATTTAACAAAAATCCAAACTTGAGGGTTAAAAGTAAAACTTTAGGCTCGAACTAGAAATAGTAAACGTAACGAACTGAGTGAAGTATAGATAAAGAATTAGGAATAGTAATTTAACGAATCAGGTGAGGTCTAGATGACGAATCAGGAACAATATTTTGACGAACTAGTAACGAATTAATTTTAACTAATTAGTAACGAATCATATTTAACGAATCAGTAACGAATCAAGGACACGTCACCAACGAATCACTAACGAATCAGTAGAACGACTCAATGACAAATCAAGGACGAATAAGTAATGAATCAGCGAACGAATCAATAGGCGAAATAATAGTTAATTAGTGATGAAAATGTAACGAATCAGTGAACAGGAATCAGCTACAGTGAATAACGAACTAGGTTGTTATTTTGCTGTAACAAACTCTCCACGTGGCACGAATCAGTTAAGGACGGATAACGAATTAGGACATGTGGTTAACGAATTGAGCAAAACGAATTAAGATGATATTCAACTCTTTAAATCTTCAAGATAATTTCCAGAAATCTGGAAATCTTCCAGATTCAAGACTAATCGAAACCCAAACAATAATTATGTAATATAATCTCAATTCGACACCAAATTAACCAAATCAACACCCGAATTGCTCGTAATCAATCCACGAATACAACTACACTAATCCCGTAAACATTAATCAACCTGGCGATCACCAAATACCACATAAACAATCCCCTGTTCCGTACACTTCCAGATCCAATCCAAAACCAACTCAAACTACTTCCAATTCACAATCCAAATCACACACACTTTCCTCAAACCTTACCGAACACAATCCAAACAGAATCAATCCATATCATCAAATTCTAACCAAAATTCAAACAAATTTCAATAAAACTTAAAACGAACCAAAAACTTAAACAATAAGCTTCAAATATTGATCAATAATCATGTAATCAAGAGCAATCTAACATCCAATAGCTCTGATACCACTTGTAATAACTGTTAGTCGTGTAGATCTAATCAATACGTAATCGGATTAGATCGACTAACCTTAGGATCTAGTTTATGATATATTCTTAATTAGGTATATAGTATATTAGTAAATGTAATATGTTTAATATTAATAAAACTTTAGTGAAGGATTGAGCGAGAGAGAAATTGAGTAAAGGTTCGATATAATTAAACTCAAAACATAGATTATGAAGGCATGAAATTGCCTTAAATAGATGAAGGAGACCAATTCATTAAACATCCCGTAATGAATTGGCTCCAGTTCGTTAACTTACAAAACAAATAAAAGAAACATAACGAATCAGTGATACGTTTTGCCCCCGTTCGTCAACATTCCATGACGAATGGGAACATACATAATGAATTACAGTGCATTCGTTAAACATCCTTAGCGAATGGACCTTACATATAACGAACTAGATAATTCGTTAAACATCCTTAACGAATTAGCAATTACCTAACGAACTAAATAAATTTCCATAAATACCCTTAACATTATAATAATAATAATAAATTACAACCTATAAATTACAAAGACTCGAGGCGACCAAACCGTGCACTAACACATTCAGCTTAATTTAATGAAGCCTAAATTGATTGAAAGTGTCTTTCAAAATAAAACTTCCAAGATTCAAGATCTTGAACAAAAGTTTGTGAACTCCAAAACATCAAATGTAGTAGATCCTTTCATAAAAGCCAAACAATTGTTAAAATCTGCTAAGAATGTTAAATTGGTTAAATAAATGGAAACGATACTCTAAAAAGCTTTTCCAATTGTTCAAACCTTGATTTCTACATGAAAAGGAAATCTATGACATTTGATTACTTGGACAAAGGTCCCATTGCTGGTGTGTTTCATCCACCTTCTGTTGCACAAGTTTCTTCTAAACCGCAACGTGAACGTGTTGACATCAGAACGTGTTTTCTCTGTGGTGAACAAGGTCACCTAGTCAGAAATTGTGGACTGAAGAAGTCTCAAAATCTTCTTCCATTTTTCAAGGAACAATCCAAACCCATTCTTGTGATTAATGAGATTTTGAAAAGACCAATGTCTTTTGATGATGAAACCCATATTATGTTTTCTGATGTGAATCCTCAAAAGGTGGTCCCTGTTAATTAAAATGCATGTAATTTAAAGTCCAAATTTGTTCCCATGGAACCTATTTGCAAAAACATGTATACAAATGTAGTTCAAGCTGCATACTTGAGACGAAAGTCGAAGCGAACTGTGACTTATTCACAAGCGGCTAAACCACATTTGGATTCATTAAACATTAACACTTCAAGTGAAACTCAAAAGGTGCCCAAGACTAAGGCCTGGGCTGCTTTTTGAACTAATTAGTTTTCATTAATGTGTAGAGTTCATCCAAGACTGTTTCTGGTGAAAACTGGATAATGGATAGCGGATGTTGTCTTCATATTGTAACACCCTTGACAAACACAACATCATCCCACTCTTAGGCAAATCCCACATCGGTCGTGGACAAGAGAGATCTTGGTTCGTAAGTAAATGTCCTGCCTCTTCAATCACCAACGCGTTTTGGGCTTAGCTAGCGGTGGAGCACATGAAAACTCCACGGTTAAGAGTGCTTAGGTGGAAGTAGTACTATGATGGGTGACCTCCTGGGAATTCTCCATCTGGGCAACCAAAAACAAATCCGTAAGCTCTTCGTGGGCAGAGCGGAAAATATTTGCGGTACGAGGGGCCGGATGTTAAAGGTGGTATCAGATCCACTCTTGTGCCGTTCGGGATGATGGTACACGCCTCATTGAGGACGATGAGTCCAAAGGGGGGTTGTTTGTAATACCCTTGACAAACACAACATCGTCCCACTCTTAGGCAAATCCCACATCGGTCGTGGACAAGAGAGATCCTTGGTTCATATGTAAATGTCCTCGCTCTTCAATCAATAACTCGTTTTGGGCTTAGTTGGCTGTGGAGCACATGAAAACTCCACGGTTAAGCGTGCTTAGGTGGAAGTAGTACTAGGATGGGTGACCTCCTGGGAAGTCTCCATCTAGGCAACCAAAAACAAATCCGTGAGCTCTTCGTGGGCAGAGGGGACAATATTGGTGAAACGAGGGGGCGGATTGTGCATGATAGTAACCTTGAGAGCTGTGACAATCAGTTCGCGCCCCGGCATTTCCACCGTAGGTTGGGGTGTGACACATATTAGCGGCAACATTAACCTCTTAACAAATGTCAGAAATATATAAGGAGGGTATGTCGCGTTTGCTGGTAATTCGGGTGGAATGATCACTAAGGAAGGTGATGTGTCAAATGGGTGCATCACGTTTGAAAATGTTAATAATTGTGATAAAGTAGATCACAACTTTTTGAGTGTGTCACAAATCTGTGATAAGAAACACACAACCGTATTTAATGATAAGGAATGCATAATACTGAAACCAGGATACGTCATTCCTGAGGATATGGTAGTTATGCGATCTCTTCGATCAAATGATATTTATGTGTTAAACATGAGTTCTAAGGTATCTACTTATGTAGAAACGTGTTTTTTTCTAATGCGACACAAAAAGACACAATACTGTGGCACATAAGAATGGGTCATATTCACGTTAGGAAGATGAATTGTCTTATGGCTAATGACCTGGTTGATGGTATTTCTTTTCAACATTTTAAATTATCTGACTAATGTGTTGCTTGTAAAAAGGGCAAATAAAAGAAGAAGTCAAATCCATCTAAGTTAATCAATACCAATGATACTCCACTGGAACGACTTCATATGTATTTGTTTGATGCTGTGAATCGAGCGAGTATTGCTGGTGATTGGTACTGTTTAGTTGTCACTGATAACTATTCAAGATATTCATGGGGGTTATTTATGAGTTCAAAAGATCAAACACCCATTCTGGTTCAAAATCTAATCACTAAGATCGAATCACTGTACAAATTGAAAGTGAGACGTATTCGTAGTGATAACTGTACGGAGTTCAAAAATAATGTATTGGATTTCTTTTGCATTCAGAAATGAATTCATCGAGAATACAATGCTCCATATGTACCACAACAGAATGGTGTTGCTGAAAGAAAGAATAGAACATTGAATGAAGCGGCATGAACAATGCTTGCATATTCTAAGCTTCCTGTTCAATTCTGGAATGAGGCTATGAATACTGCTTGCTACACGCTTACTCGTGTTTTGACTATGAAGAAGCTTCAAAAGACGAGTTATGAACTTCTGAACAAGAGAAAGCCTAATTTAAAGTACTTGGAGCCATTTGGGTTCCTTGTACTATGTTGAAGAAAGATGCGGGAAAATTTGAAGAAAAAGCGATTGAAGGATATTTCTTGGGTTACGCATCACCTAAGAAATGTGCATTTAACTTTACTACAGATTGTGTAGAGGAGTGGTACCATGTTGACTGTCAACGATACACCACACCTCCCCAAGGTAAAGGACCTGATTGATGTTCGACTATGAGAGTTTATTTAACTCATTCACTCAAATAGTTGACCAACCAGATGAAGATTTGGTGCGTGCGTATTTAGAAGATCAATTCTTACCTCCAAGATCTTCTGGTTCTAATTATGATGAAGCTCCACAAGATGATCTTCCTGATAGATCTGATGTGATTTCTATCTTGTCGGATGATGGTCATTTTGTTGATTCCTACTCGGCTCCATTTCTTGAAACACATGAGTTTGGTGAATCGTCTCATGATGCTGAGGAGAATCTAACTAATTTATCTGACAAAGTTGTTGTTTACTGAGAATCCTACTCTTCGGATTCATACTTATCATCCACAAGACAACATCATTGGTGATCTTGATGTAGGTGTGCAAACACATCATCAAGTTGCTACTTCAAATGATTCTCACATATTGTGTGCGTATGCGGATATGCATTCACCGGGAATCATGAATCTCACGAAATACACTTGCTTCCTATCTCAAGTAGAACCAACAAATGCTCATATGGCGCTTGAAGATCCATCTTCGGTAGAAGCGATGCAAGAAGAGTTGCAACAGTTTAACCGACTGGGTGTATGGGATCTCATTGACAAACCCGTTAGAGTTAAGAAACAAATACCTACGGAGTGGGTATTTAAGTGCAAAAAGGATGATCGTGGAGTGATCGTAAGAATCAAAGCAAGGTTAGCGGTTCAAGGCTTCCATCAGCAAGAAGGCATAGACTACACAGAAGTATATGCTCCAGTTGCTCGATTAGAGGCCATACGAATATTTTTAGCTTATGCGGCTTTCAAGAACATCAAGGTTTATCAAATGGATGTAAAGAGTGTGTTTCTCAATGGAGAACTACATGAAGAAGTGTTTGTTTTGCAGCCTCCTGGTATTAAAGATCCAGATTATCCGGGTCGTGTTTACCGATTGAACAAGGCCCTGTATGGTCTACACCAAGCCCCGAGAACTTGGTACGGCACATTTGCTGACCATCTTACCGATAATGGCTTCAAGCGAGGAACTGTGGACTGCACTCTATTTTATAAGAATGCTGGTGATGATCTGCTCCTTGTACAAATATTTGTCGATGACATATATTTGTTTCACGAAACGACAAGCTGTCTAAGGAATTTGAGAAGTCGATGCAAACGAAGATGGAAATGAGCTCGATTGGGGAGATGAATTTTTTCTTAGGTTTGCAGGTTCTTCAGTCTGATAAGGGAATCTTCATTCATCAGACGAAATATGTGAACAATGTCTTGAGCCGATTCAATATAACTGCCGGAAAAATCCATTCGACGCCTCTTCCCGTGGGTCACAATTTGTCACCGGACGAATTGGAGGATACCGTAGATCCTACCCTTTACCGAGCGATGATAGGTTCATTAATGTATTTAACTGCTTCTCGGCCTGATATAATGTTTGTGTTTGTGTGCTAGGTACCAATCAAATCCTTGAGTGACTCACCTAGCGGCGGTTAAGCGTATACTTCACTATCTGAGGGGTAATCCTGACACCGGGTTATGGTATCCCAAGGATGATTGTTTTGAATCACTGCGTTTTCCGATTCGGATTATGGAGGATGCAAGATCAACTTTAAATTGACTACAGTAGGTTGTCAATTTCTAGGAAGCCGGCTTGTTTCCTGGCAGTGTAAGAAGTAGACAACAGTCTCCACTTCAACCGCAGACGCAGAGTATGTGGCAGCCTCGAGTTGTTGTTCACAAGTTCTTTGGATTTAACAACACTTGCGGGATTACTGTTTGATGTTTTTTACTACTCCCATCTAAATTGATAACTCTGCTGCTATAAGTATCGCCAAAAATCCTGTACAACACTCAAAGACTAAACATATCGAAATTAGATATCATTTTATACGGAATTGCTTTAAAAAGAAATTAATTGATATTGAGAAAGTGCACACTGATTTCCAAAAAGCCGATCTGTTTACCAAGGCATTTGATAAAACACGTTTTAACTTTATGCTTGGTCTAAATGGATTAAAACTCTTGCTGATATCCAGAAACAAGGATAATTATCTTTATTTTCTTTTTGTTTGTTTTCTTTCATTTATTTTTATGTTTTGGGTTTTTGGGGTGAAAATGAAAACTACAAAAATAGTGTGATTTTTGTATAGAGAAAAAACAAAAACATTGAAAAAAATTTAAAAATATAAAAATACTGTGATTTTTGTTTAAAATATTTTGAAAAATTCAAAAACATTAAAATTTTTGAAAAATCAAAAATATTGTGATTATGTATGTATAGAAAAATCCGAAGAGACAAAAAGATTGTGTTTTTAAGTATGTACAGAGAAAAATCAAAAAGATTTTTGCATACTTTTGCTTAAAATTACGTCAATTACTCAAATTTAAAGGACATATACGTGTATATGTTTGGTCCTAATATTTACTTGTAAATGTTCGGGATAGCCATTCACCTAATAATGGAAAGTAGTTGAGGCGATTGTTGTGCGTTCTACTTAATTCTCTTGCTGAAAATTAAGTCGGTTATTTAAGTTTCTGGAACATACTTGTGTGTTTTGATCCTGTTATCTACTTGTAGATTGATAGGATAGCCATTAATCTATTGACTGAAAGTGACTGGGGCGATTGAATTTATTTTTATGCTCCTCAAAAATGAGTTTTGAAGCAAAAAGAGAAAATGATAGTACATTGATCATCTGGTCCCATATCCAGAAAAAAATAAGCTTAAAAGACTGAGTGCTTAACTGCATTAGTGCATTGATAGGTCTTAAACAAGCCATCAGGGTAAATTATGTGATATAAAAATAATGAAACGCCAAATTGAAAGAGGTGTTAGTCTCTACAAAAAAATCTCGGTAAGATGGCAAAAATGTGATAGTCTGTCATACTCAAGCCATATGTTTGTCTGATCACCAAAAACAATAAATTTGAATAAAAAACATTAGGGTTCTGGACACTGTGAGTCTTTATGCGGCTTAATCATCTGGGTATTCATAAGCATGAATATTTCAAACGCTTTTAAAGCAAACCCAAAGTCATTAAACTTGATCACTGCTGCACACCGTACAATTTGAATTACTGACTTGATCATAATCCGCTGTTAGTCATACATTGTTCCTCCCTTGCGTGCGTCTCAATACCAATAAGAAACCGACCCCATGGGACACAATGTATGTAAGCCTACAGATGGACTCATGCATACTCACTCACAGTAAAGGAATCTTGGTGCATCAAGCAAAATATATATAAAATTCTAAATTTTGATCGGCAGCATAATGGTTTAAGTCAAGTTGGGGTGATATGGTAAAAATCAAATTATGCTTGAACCGTCATTAGAGGCTGATAGTTTCTGATATTCTGTGTTCTAAATTGAACGTTTAATCATATCATAAAAATGCTTGAAAGTTTGATATAAGATTTAAGTGGACAACAATATCAATGAACGACTTAACGCCAGTCATAATAACGCTGAAATATAAAACTACGATGGATGGGGAATTTGGTCAATATGATTCTCTGCTTAAACTCACAAAAACATGTACTGCTTTCGTAAAACATTCAAAAATACAAAAATATTTTGTTTTCTACTTTATTTTGCTTTTCGTGTTTAAATGTAAATATTAGTAAAGAAAAAGAAAAATTCCAAAAAGATTTTATTATTTTTTATTTTTTTTCTATTTTATTTATTCATTTAAATATTATTTAATTCTTTTTAAGTTATTTTAAGTTATGTGTTTTTAAGCATAAAACACGTTAAGGTATTACATCTTACCACGTCGGGTAAGAATCGTAAGGTAAAGTTTATCGGGACACGGGTTTCGATGCTTATTTAATGCTTTATTTAATTCATTATTTACTTCTTTTAAAATTAATTGAAAAAGTTTTTAACTTTTATTTTGTTGTCAATTCGTTATCTGTCTGGATAGCGAATGAGGGTCATTTTGATAACGAATTACTCCAATTCGTTATCCTTAATTCGCTTCCGCCACTTTGTAACGAATGACCCCATTCATCATCAGACTTATAACGAATGAAGCACAAAGTAAGCTTAATTCGTTGGCTAATTCATTATAAATTCATTATAATTTTAAAAAAATTACTCATTTGTCATCATGTCTTACGAATAAGATAACGAACTAGCTAATTCGTCAATTTTGAATTAACGAATTAGTTGATTCATTGCCTTGGAATGTGTGCTGGTTCGTCTTATATAATGAACAATTTGTGTGCAAATCTTCTCATTCGTTCACAAACTATCCTTCTTCCTTAAGCAAACCTCTGCTGAAATTTTTCACAATATCCGACCTTCATTAAAAAAAAGTTTTGAACATCATCTGATATTCGTAAGGTATAGACGATCAAAACGTGATCATTTTCGTCGAAATCCATGGCCATTCATGGGTCATTGGATTAATTTTCAGGACGGTTTTAACTTATAAACATAAACCTTAATAAACCTAATTTACACTTAGATTTTACCAAAATGAGTAACATATTTTAGCTATCGATGTGTTTCCGAGCCGAATCGTGGTCATTACAGGTTATTACATCGTCTAACATGGTGTAATTGATTCTGAGATTGCATGTTTTACTTTCAATGTTCATATCAATTTTGACCTTGACTCCAGATAGTCAAAGATCTTAATTAATGGTGGCCAATCGTTATAAGTTAACGAATGGACACTCATTCGTGTTCAATTCGTTATGAATTGCATAACGAATCAATTCTTTGTGGTTTTGATAACGAATTAACTCACATTCGTTTATTAATTCGTTATAGATTCGTTATATATGATTCACCATAATTATTTATAACGAATTAAGAAATTCATTATAACGAATCAGACAAGATAATAACAAATGACACTTAGGTTTATTTTGAAAATCCAAACTTAAAATTATTAAATAATTTAAATTATTTGAATGTTCGTTTTTACTAAATACTGAGTTTATGTATTTTCAGTTATGGCTGACGAAGTTGTTCAGGATATTCCCGTGGCTGAGCAACAACCAGTATAGCAACCTCAAGAGCCTGAACCCCATTATTGCCTTTATATAAGAAGCATAAAATATGTGCTTTCGTTGGGGGGGAATGTTGATGATGAAGACACGATTCGTGATATGTTTGCCTTTATACGACGTTCTTGTATAGGCTATGCGGTGATTGCTGACACGAAGATCCACTTTAGCATTGTACGACCATTTTGGAACTCGGCTTGCTACGTGAGTCTGAAAACCAAATCGTCACCGAGGTAAACAAGAAGCCGATCGTCATTACAATCGAGGTTATAAGACGTGTGTTGCGGTTTGTGGACAACATAGATAACCCGTGTGAATTTGATAAGACGTTGATTCACGGGTTGATTCAACGAGTCTTCTATGTGGGTGCCCTCAATCGTTCCATGTACAACAAGGCTAACTTGTGCCCCACGTACAAGTATTTATTACATGTGCTTATCCATAGCCTTGTGGGACGTAAAGGTGGATATGAGGAATGTCGAACCATGTTACAATCAGCATTCGTCGCTATGATTTTGAATAAACCGTTCAATTTCTCAGAGATGATCTTCTATCATCTAAAAAACTGCTTGGTCAAAAACTGACGCAGTAAATTCCTTATGTATCCATGATTCATCCAGCTGATCGTTCAGGATCTGATTCAGGATTTGGAGATTGATTTGACACTCAGAGATGATGTGCTGAAGTTGGAGCATATGACTGCTGATACGTTAAAGAGGATGAAGCAGTATAAGTAGGAGACGCCGAGGACTAAGCGCTAGATTGGTCATTTATCTAATACGGTGTATGAATGTCCTTCTAATGATCGTTGGATCCACAATGACTCGGATTCCTAACGTGAAGAGGGTCTGAGTGGGAACGAAGGTGATGATGATGGAGATGACGGTGGTGATGGTGGTTAGGAAGGTGACCAACGACGTATTGACGTTGTGGCTGCAAATTCTCAGGCTGCACAATGAAAACGTATGGACAAAGCATTAGCGTCTGATCAACCGCCCAGGCGTCTGTGATTCATGGATCTGGAGTGGAAATAGGTTCACGTGAGACAAGGTCGTGTGATCCTCAAAGTCCAGCGGTGCTGCTTACAACTAGCACCCCAAAATTAACTTTGACGACTACGCTTACGTCCGATCCAAGGCTTGGCATGATTCCTTAATCGATTCTATCTGCTATGCCAAGGCCTGCTGCTGCTGCTTCGGTGATTCCTCCCACACCGACGATGAATACAATTAATCCTTTGGACATCTCATTTATGAGAATTAGTCGTCCTCAAGGTCCCATGCAGCCGGTACCTCCGACATTTAATGCGTTGCCCCCAGCCAATCAAATGGATATGCTTTTGAGTTTGATTCATCTTTACGAGAATCAAATGGCGGCCGATTGTCAAACTCAAGAGAAAATGTTGATTAATCAACGACGTATGACGGGGTATGTCTCTTACTGCCAGAAAGGGACGAATAAGCTTCGTGAGATTGTCAAGACTCAGGGGGTGAAAATTAAAGAACACGAGGATATCATCCTTCAGCTTACGTGCAAAGATGATGAATTGAAAAAGCTGAAGAGCGATGATGATGATCCTGACGCTCCAGGTGCTGGAGGCAGTGAGCCGAAACAAGCTCACGACTCATGCTCTGGTGCTGGTGCGAGCGGCAGTGATGGCAATGATAGACAAATGGTGGTTTATCATGATTCGACAAATGTTCAACCAATCCAGTAGGTCAAGGCCAACACCATCCTGTTCATGGATTTCAAGAAAGGCGTAGTGATGAGCACTGCGAACCTTGACGAGATTAAAGAAGGTCAGTTCGTTGATCAGTCCCTAACTCGTGAACATATTGCATTATTGTTGGGACTGAACGATGAAGAACTCGATGCTTTGGAAGCTGAGGAGGATGTGGAGGTAGTGAAAAATGAGGAAGTCTTACTGGATACGACTATTCCACATGGGAATACGTCGTTTATTTATGAAGACGAGGAGATTGAAATTGAAGATGTGACAACAGAGGAATACCAAGATCTATATCAACGATCAAATGTTGATCATGGTGTTTCTACTTTTACTTAAGAAAATGTCAAAGCTGCTGAAGATCATTTGGAGAAGATCTCATAGAATAAAGCCAAGATGTCTGAACGTGATGCTGATCCGACTGAGGTTGACATTCTGGGTTGGTTCGAGTACCAAAGCAAACAGGCTCGTAAATTTATTGAGGCATAAAACTACATTCATCGAGAACGGAAGCTGGGCGCTATTGCACGAGACAAGCTAATCAGAAGACCACGTTCAAAGCCGCGTCGACTGTGAAATGTATATCATTTCTTTTTTATAGGATTCTGAATTAAAAGTTTGTATTATCAAGTGGGAGAAAGGTGTACAGTATTATCAGCATGTCACTGACGTTCTCTCACTACCGAATTAGGATGTTCGTACCCTCGCGAGTCGACCGTTTATCAATCGCGATGGAGATCGTCGAGCAGAATGGTTTCACCAACATTTTCTCTTTGAGGTAAACCGTGGTTTTAAATTCTTTAAGCCACAAGTTCCAACCCGTAAACGTATTGACGGGATTGATCCTCGTACGGGTTGGAGAAAACTCGTGCTTAAAGTAAAACTGCCGAAGACGATGAAACATGTACCGGTGAAGACGTTTCCACAAAATCTTCACCTTTCGTTAATCGATGGTACTATGATTATCATACCGGTGAGGCCGTTATCGTTCTGGGTAAAGGCTTGAAAACCAGTTTTATTAGAGTTATCTACCGATGTGGCTCGTTAACCTATCCGAAACAGACAATGATGTGCTGTTCGAGAAGGAAGATGCTGATCGAGTGCCATGAAGACTACAACCGAGCTATGCAGTCCTAGCGTGTCGTAAGTGTATGTCATGAGTTCGGGATTCATAGTTTTTCGTGATTGGTAGACAAAGCGCTTCAAGTAATTTAAAAGACATAGAGCTCAAGACGAGGGGGTGTTTCTAGTGCACGGTTTTGTCGTCTCGAGTCTTTATAACTTATTGTTGTAATTTATTACTATTTTATGTAAGGGTATTTATGAAAATAAAAGTAGTTCGTTATGTATAGGCTAATTCGTTAAAGATGTTTAAGGAATTAGCCAGTTCGTTATATGTAATGTCCATTCGTTAAGGATGTTTAACGAATGGACTGTAATTCGTTATGTTTGTTTCCCATTCGTCATGGAATGTTGACGAATGGGGGCATAACGACTCACTGATTCGTTATGTCTTCCCTTATTTGTTATGTAAGTTAACGAACTAGAGCCAATTCGTTACGGGATGTGTAACGAATTGGTCTCCATCGACTATTTAAGGTTGTTCATAGCCTTGATTAATTAAGTACTGAGTTATAATTATACTGAACCTCTCAATCTCTCTCTCTCTCTCTCTCTCGATTCAATACTTCCTTAATATTATTATATTACTATTATTTATTATCAATTACTATTACATATACATAACTAAGAATATATCATAAACTAGATCCGTAAACTATCCTGATCTAATACGATTATAATTTGATTAGATCTGAGATTGCAGGTAATTACACCTCCACCACTGATTGTAGTTTTTGAGACCTTAGGATCTAAATACGAGTTTGAGCAGAGGGGATGGGGCTTAAGATTGTGGAGGTTGTGGTGTCGATGTTTCTGTTCTTGCTGAATATACCGTCGTAACGACTTGGTAATAGTGAATTGAGGTTCTGTATTACTAAAGAAGTGATGATTTGGTGACTTTATGCGAGAATAATATTAATATCTTCTAGATAAGATTTTAATTTGGTGGATGAATTGGGAATAACATGCTGGACAAAGCTAGAATTGTTTTTAAAGTGGTGTTTGAATCAGTCAATCATTGTTTTAGAGTATGAATCCAAGAGGATGAGATTATACATATTTTTTTGGTTAGTTATTTCAAATGTTTTATTTTAAATAAATGGGTAAAATGACCAATTTACCCTCATGTACAATGCACATGATCTGACTTAACAAGAAAATTAACTGGGTTAAGGCCAAAGGACAAATGGTATAGCATTTGAAAACATAAAGTACATAACAAGTCTTTTAAAGATAAATGACAACGAGTGAAATCAGGTTCAAAAATAAAGGAAATATCTTTGTAATTATGTCCATAAATAAATTAACAAAACATTGAAAACAATAATGTAACAAACACAAATGTAATAAGTGGTATAGCTTCTGTTGATCAGATATTACAGCCCAGCCCTTCGCCATCATTTATTTCCAAACAATTTCTTAACTCTTTCATAAACCATTACCCATTGTCATTTTTTTTTCACCCTAGACAACAACCCAAGCTAAGGGGAACATTCGATCATTTCCATCCTTTCCAATGGCACCCAACAGCATACCACCAAGAAAAATTTTTGAGAAAGCATCCATCTAAACATAAAATATATTCTACATCCTGCCAAAAAAAATCCTTTCTTCAACCCATCAAACACACAAATAGTCTCAAAAAAATTTCATACGTTGAAGTTGAGTCCGCATTAAGGAATCCCGGTTGCACGGTTGATAGCTCAAATGTGGAAGATGGATTTGCTACCTTTAAAGCTTCCAAATATGAACCTAGTTTGTTTTAGTGATCCTTCATTGAACCATAATGTTTATTATGTACACACTTTTGACGTTCTATGCCAACAATGAGTTATCAATACCTTGTACTTTTCCTTCATTGCATGTTGGATCTCTTTAGCAGACCAATGTGGTTTAGCTTTAAACACTTGAAAAAAGTAATTAACTATAAGCTAAGCTGTCAATTGTCTATTCTTGGTCATATTCCTTTGACACTTGTTCTTGTTTATTTCCTTTTTAACAAAAAACTGCCCTTAACCTTATGAAAAGAGCAGTAAATTTTGAAAGGACACCTTTAACACAATTTACACCAACACGCCCTTGTATATTCTTATCATTAACTAAAACCAAAAGAGTCTTACCATTTGCAACTGCGTAATTTCAAACAGCCTCTTTAAATGCATCCATTGCTGGGAACCTAGTTCCAACAATCCAAATAAACTCCTTCCAGTCAGTTTGCTTATCTACAATTGGAACATCAACATCATACTTCATCCCTAGAATGTCATCATCTTCACTCTCACTAGGTGTCTTAACTACCGTGTGCTTCTAAATTACCACCCCCTTCATCATCAGAATTGTTTTCTATTAAACATAGATCGAGAAATTTGTTTTAGATTCAACATCTTCTTTGTTCACTTTATGTACGGTAGCAAATGACTATATCAACTCATCAACATTCTTTTATGATCCACAATTAATAACGTCATCATCAAGATTAATATCATGGCCATTAGAACTTGAATCATATTCACTGGATCCACAACTATATTACTAATATTCAGAGTTATCTATATCATCAACCTCTGAACTGGAGCCATTCTTGTAAGAAGCATCTCAAAATGAACCCTCCATATCAACTTTTTCAATATCTGTTATTGGTTCAACTGTAAGTCTTCTAGTTGCAACTGGTAGTTGTATACCCCTTTTAGCAGTAGATTTAGTGTACCTGTGAGAGCTAGAAGTAGGCTTTAGTGAACTGCATACTTGGTTGGGTTGGGATTGAGGTTTAATTGATTGTGCTTGAGGTTTACTAATAGGTTCATGTTGAATGCATATATCAAGAACATCACTGGAATTCACACCAACTATATTCCCCATGTAAATCACATCTTTATCATCAACCAAACCCTTCAACTCTCCATCACAAGGTATAAAGCATTACATATAGAAATATTTAGAATTGTAACGGACTAGTTTTCTTAACATAATCTGCTAACTCAAAGTAAAAAAGATTATCAAAGTCTAACCTTAGAAACTTCTGATCACCCTCAACATACCTAAGTTTAGGGGTAGCAACTTCAAACGTACCACCATACCATAGCTTGACATTGATGTGTTCTCCATTCGATTCTGTAGTAGCAGAAAATCAGAGTGATGAGAGATTGAGATATTAGGGAGTGAATCATCTATGTGTTTGAGAAATTAGGGCTTGAAAATTTTCTGAAGTGTGTGAGAATCGTTGATATTTTTGTTTTTGTTTAAAGTTACATGTAATCAGCCATGTAAGATTCATGTTTTTACACGTAAGCATCTACATCATCTACCATGTCACCATGAACTAATGGAGTTAGACCCAGTTAGTATAGGATCTATGGAGGAAAATACTTTATAAGTTGGGACTGTCACATGCAATTTCTTAAGTAAGGGTTTATTATCAACCAATACATGAAATTTAAGATTATTAAAAACCAATTTCCCTAAGTTAAATGGTTTTAGTTAGTTAATAGTTAATTAGGATTAACAAAATCATAACTGACCGTTTGGTTTGGATTTGAATTATCCAAATTAAATTTTAAAATGTACTAAAAATATACAATCTAAATTATTTGTATTTTTTTAATTAACTTATAAAAAGGTTTATACTTGTAAAATTTTAAAATATTTTTATGGGGTCGGTGTCATTATTTCATTGGGGTTGGTGTCAAAATTTCATGAGATATTTGTTAAAATTTTATTGAAGTCAGTTGATGTTGGATCATGCATATACTCACTTGAAAATAATAACTGTGTGTTTCACCCCATCACATACTAGTAGGTACGCTAATGCTTGTACTTATTGTCCCCGTCTTGTGCATAAGTAACTTAGCTTGTCTTTCATTTCAAAATAAGTTTCGGAAGCTAGAGTGAAGATCACATAAAGAACTCTTGCAAATTACTAACATTTGGTAGCTTGGATTTGTTCTTCAAATTGTTAATCCCATCTTGTTATTATACACTTAAACATTTACTAAAAAAGAAAGTTATTCTAAGTGTATTTTGGGGCAAATGCTAGAAACTAGAATCAATTGTTCTTGGTGTGGAAAAACTTGGAGGTGAAAACCTTTGGATTCATTTCTCATCTTCTTCACCTTCGTTAACAACTTCTTGTCAAAGTTATATCCCGTTTTAAGGACCAAGCTTCATACATATGTATTTTAATGGGTTTTGATTTTAAGGTTTAAAGTTATATATGTGAAAAAGCCTCACATATATGTTAATTGTGAAAAAATATCCCCTCTAAAAATGTATCACTATTACCTTTTTTTTGCGTCACTTTGCAAGTGAGTATTGTATTGATATTGTTATATACACTATGGATATTGGTATTAAATACTCCAAACTTAAATTTAATTGTTTGAATATTATGATTCTCTTGATTTCAAACTTAATTTTGATTAAAAATTTCTTCAAACTCAAACCCAAGTTCTCGAACATTATCACTCAAACTCAAACTATCACTCAAACTCAACCCAACCTACTTTTACAACATTTCACACTTAAACAATTTTACCTCAACCACAAAGAGAAATTAAGCCCAACTTACCAAAATCATGCCCTCACTGACTCGAACCCCATACAATCAAAGATATACAAAATCAACTAAAAAAACATATCGACATTTTTCCTTGACATAATACCTACAAATTTCACCGCCCTACTATGAAAATGCCAGCAAGCACATCGACCTGTGCCTTGAACACACAGCCCGGAATTCACCAACCTATGACTCAATCCTTTGACCCCATGCTAGGTCAAATTACAAACCTTGTCTTCATACCATTTCCACCCATCCAGAATATCCAAACCCAACTCATCCAAGACATCCAAGCATGACCCATAGAAGATCAATCAAACCCAAGTTAGATAGCAAGACACATGAGAACCTGCTCATTTCCTCAATAAATCCCAAATCATTTACCACTAATTCCTAAGCCGAAACGTACCCAAAGACATGCAGCGCAAGCCACATTTCTTTTATTAAGTCGTTTATAAAAAAATGTTATTTTAAACGACTCGATTTTAAATAAAATTTTGATATTTTTCAAAATAGCAATTTTCGTACTACACTTATTCATGATGCTCAATTCTATATAAATTCTTTCTCGTTTAAAAGTGGTATTGTGATAACAACTTTACACTCAAAATTTAATTATAGATTTTATAACTATTTACGTGTTTCACTATTTCTCATTATCGCAATGCTCATTTCATTTATGATCCTTTTTTATTTAAAGTTATAATACCATAATGATTTTATAAACACGAAGTTTCATTCCGAATAGTGTTTCAAGATTTATTTCGATTACAATTTTCGAGTTTCATTATTTTGCTTTACTTCAATGTCCATGCTTTTATGATTTTCCTTTATGAGATATTTTCCTAAAAAAATTTATATACTCGAAATTTCAATATGAATTTTGTTTATTCCAGATTATTCAATGACAATTTATACATTTAATTACTTCACATAATTGCAAGTCTCATTTCTATTATGATGTTCCATGTTCATTTAAGGAGACATTCCTATAATGACTTTATGTAATCGAGATTTCATTTTGGACTTTGATTATTCATGTCTAAATTCAATATATTTGTTAGCAATTCATGTGTTTCACTATTATGTGTTACTTAAAACCTTATTTCGCTACGATTTCGGTTCATTTAAAACAATATTTCTATAACAACTCTATCGTTCATTTTAGTTACAAATTTCGACCATTTATGTTTGAATATTATGTTTTCTAGCAAATCACGATTTTACACATTATGTTGCACAATTTCATTTACTCATTAAAAGGCTTATGAGTGGTTGTCCAAAAATAGTGGCACTATTGGGGAACAGGACTATAATCATAATTATGTCAAGGGATGTACATTTTTCACATCTTTTTATTGCTTTGTAAAGTTAACTGCATGATCTTTTGTGTTTAATGCATGGTTACGCTACCTCTTAGGAGTCACCTCATCCTCATGACATTTAATCTTACTTTACGTTCCACAAATGTTTATAACCTCAAGTTTGCTTTATTAATGTGGCTCATTGAATTTTCATATGTTTTATCATGTCTCGTTTAGTTACCTTATTTATAGACCTCGATATTTATCTTAATGATTTTCATCCTCAAGTTCTATTTCATATTGATTACTCAATAACTTCATTTATTAGACCGTCTATACTTATTAACCGATTTATTATTTTAACCTCGAGTATTATCATGTGACTCATTATTTTTATTTTGTTTCAATTATTTACTGTAATAATTTTTCCTTCTTATTTAAATGTCGACCTCAAAATTTCCAACTGCTTAGTATTTGTTTGTCAATTCTGGTAAAAGTCGACAACTTTTTTTACGTTTCTAATAATCAAGATTTCAAAATAAGTATGGATTTTAAACCATGTAACATCCTACTTTTGATAATAAATAAAAGGAAACATCTTTATTAAAAGTGTGTTAATATTTAATTAAGTTAAATAAAACAATAGAGTGTGAACTTAGTTAATAAAAGATGGAATAAGAGATGGTGATGGGTCTTAGGTCCATGGGATTAAAGGTATATAAATCCCTTAAACCTCCCTAAAACCCTAAAATACACACAAACACACTCAAAATACACACAAACACTCTCAACCTTACGGCTGATATCCGAAATCCAAGAACCAAGCTTAGATTTATTTAGATCCTTAGCTGAGCAAGCAAGAACAAGTCCGTAGCTATACAGGAAGCTAACCCGTAGCTTAACATACGTCAAAAGGTACGTTTTTTGTATAAAGATTTTGTTTTAAGGAACGGTTTGTCCTAAGACTTGGTACTAAGGAAAATCGGGTATATTTATGCCATAAAAATATAAACTTGATGTTAAAAGTGGACTTAATGGACTCGTTAGTATAAACGGTTCATATAATAACCTTAGATCTAGCTTAAACGAGTTGGAAATCAATAAAGGTGTAAACTTTATTGATAAGTAAGCTAGATCATGGTCTAAGATAGAAAGAAAAACGTTTAGGAGATGATACAACACTGAAAAATGAGAACGGGCGTTAATATATGAGGTAATAATGATGATAAAGGTGTTAATACCCTACAGCGGGTATGTTTAAATGAAAAGCAAGCATTCTAATGGAAAACATTTGATTAGAAGAGAAATGAAAGAACGAAAAAGGTCCAGATACCATCTGATTCGAATGGAGGGTACATTCGAATAGAAGGTTTGAATCGAACAGAGGGTTCATTCGAATAGAGGGTTGATTCGAACTGAAAGCCCATTTGAATAGAAAGCCCATTCGAATAAAAAGCCATTAGAATAGAAAGTCCATTCGAATAGAAAATTCATTCGAATTGAAAATCTATTCGAACAGACGATCCATTCGAATAGAAAGTCCATTCGAATATAAAATCCATTCGAATAGAAAATTCATTTGAATAGATTATCCATTCGAAAAGAAAATCCATTCGAATAGAAAATCCATTCGAATAGAAGGTCCATTCGATTAGAGCAGAGAATTCGATTAGATCAGTCCAGACTTAGATATTTCTGACGAATTTTCAGTAAAGAACAGTTAATAAAAATAAAATTTTTCCAAGCTGACTTGGAAGCTCAATCCCATCTAGGGGATCTGCCCATTGGACCCTGCTAGGGGCTGCTGTCCCAAGATCCTATTGCCAGGAGCGCTGCCCCCGGACCCCTGCAGCTTGGGGTTACAATAACTTAGAAGTATGATATAGTTAGAATTAGTTAAATGATACTTGTAATTATAATACAGTTAGCCATGCACAGCTAAAGAGGGGCTTTACTATAAACTCATAAAGAAACAGGATCCATGTGAGTTTCTAGCCCCATTTCCTTGTAATGTTTTCGGGGCTGTGTGCATACTCGATGTGATTAGTTAATACACTTACCTTAAGTGGTAAGTGTATGTTATGTGAATATTTATGTATAATGTATGTATGATATATGAATGTATACGAAGGATGTATGAAAGATTGAGAGTATGTATGAAAGTATATAATAATATAAATGAAAAGGAAGGTATGTATGAATTGACGGTAAAAGGGTGGCAAGCCCTACTAATATCTGTGAAGGAGGGTGGCAGGCCCTAATAATATCTGTGAAGGAGAGTGGCAGACCCTAATAATATCTGTGAATGAGGGTGGCAGACCCTAATAATATCTGTGAAGGAGGGTAGCAGACCCTAATAATTTTTGTGAAATTATAGGGTGAAAGGCCCTTCAAAACGTATAGGTATGTATGTAAAGTAAGATTAAAATATGAAAGTACGAAAGAAAGAAGGAAAGAAAGAATGAAAGTAAGAATGAAGGTATATACTTATGTATGTACGAAAGAAATAAGAACATGTTAAGTAAGTAATATGTATCTTCAGATACGTATAAGTAAGTATGTGAATGTATTGTATGTTGCATGATTAACTAGAACTCACTCAGCTTAGCTGACTTTTAGTATGCACGCAGGTGAGTAGGAGGAGACAGCTGGCTTGAGGAGGGTCACATGGCAGAAGAATAAAGAAGCTGGCATCTGAAGACCTTATTTGTGATGGTTAAACTAAAAGACATGTTTAGTATTGTTGTTTAAAATTTATAGACTTATGTAATGAATGGTTGACATTTATCTATTCTGCGAAAAGTTTTAATTCACTCTGACATTTAGAACTGTGTTTATGAGTAAATTCAACGTCCAAGTAGGGCATCGGGATCGGGGCCTTACAATTTGGTATCAGAGCATAAGTTCGAGAGAATTAAGCATCCTATATGCTTAGACTCGAACAGAAAATGGGACATAAGTAAGAAAAGAAATAAGATGCCGGTTCAAGAATGCCATGTGTCACTCAAGAAAACTAAGTTAATGTAAAGTATATTATTAACCTTATGTGAAATGTAAGAATGTGTAAGTAAGATAGCTTAATTTCTAGAGATAGGAGTATATGATTACATGAATTGTTTGATTATCTAACTGTTTAAAAGTAGAACTAGAACAAGTGGATTTACGAAAGGAAGTGTATAGAACACGGAAATTAACGTGATTAGTTAATCATAGCTGGCCACTTTTATTACCAGTTAGACTTACTATCCTTGTACTAAATAGTTCCTTAAGTGATGACATTTGTGTTTCCTTATAGAATACCAATGGCTGGAGCAAGGAAAGTTGTTGGTCAATGAGGTCGTACGGGACGTCGTGGTAGACCACGCATTACCCGGGAACCTTCTGTAGAGTCAGTTACTAACACAAGGGAAGAAGAAAGTGTAGCTGGACATAATCCGAGCAACAATGCGGGGTATCGACTTGATCCCGTGGTTCAGGCAGCCATAGTGAAGAACCTGCAACCTGAAAAGTCTGCTGGAAGATGATGATGGTAAGAAAGCTGATGATGGGAAAGGTGATTCGAGTGAAGTTCGATCTGTAAACGTTGACGAGAGAAAGAGAGGCCAAGGTGGGTGTAACTATAAGTCGTTTAAAGGTTGTGACCCGCCAAAGCTGGCTAGTTAAGGGGATGCAATCGCTACTCTCCAATGGATAACCGCTATGGACAAGGTTATCTGAATTAGCGAGTATTGTCCTAACCAAGCAGTGGGTTATGCCACCCAGTCGTTCGGAGATGAATCTATGTACTAGTGAGAGTCGGTAGAACTGTCACACCCTCAAAATCCACTAACGGAGTTTTACCGTCAGAGGGTGTGAACTAACAGGATCGGAATCATTAGTTATAATCAAACCGTAAAAACGTTTAAATGAAAATAAGTGCGGAAGCGTAAAAACCAAAAGATAAAAGTTGCGTCACGCAGGACGACTCAAAACCCCATAATAACAGTTTAAAATCAGGTTGTATAAACAAAAGCGTTTCAAACAATACATGATCCTATACCGCGCGTCCGCCTCGGCCACCTGAGAATAACATACTAAAAGTGTCAACACGAGGTTGGTGAGTTCACAAGTTTATATAAAATAAAGCGTTTGCGTTTAGCGTTTTGCGTTTAGCGTTTTGCGTTCAGCGTTTTGCGTTACCAGATAGTGTTATGTCAATTATATATCTATAGGTAGCTAGCCTATAAAACAAGTATTACTAAGTGTTCGACACCGAAGCTGACTGTTTATCATTTGCCTTGCCACCAGGTCTATCCCGACCATGGTATGTGTTTAGCCAAGATTACACCCATTCGACCTCCAGTCGAGTTTAGCATTGGGTGGGGTTTGTCAAACCCAGTAGTACTACTCAACAATGACTCGCTATTATCCAATATTAAACGGTTCGATGTGAATGAAGGACTTTAGTTATTGCGTTTGCCACTTATTCTTTACAAGTGATATATAATCTATATTAACAAAATCTTAATTGCGTTTTCGGAGTATGTTATCTCCCCCAAGTGAAAAGCGTTTGAAAATAGTTTAGAGGGGTAAGTGAAACTCACTGTTTGCGAAGAATTCCCAAAATAAATCACCGAGTGATGCGCGTCACAGAAAACTCTCTCTAGCGTTCTAAAACAATAAAGAGATTTTTCTAAGTGTCGGAACTATTATTGAGTCTCTAGACTCGGCACATAATACCTATGCACACAATATGTTTTGTGTTTCGTTTGTGAATCGTGTGTGACTTAACAAGTACAATTGTGAGACGATACATGTGTGAACCATTATTTACGTGTCATGTATTAATAATGTACATCACTAGCAACTATTCCCCGCAGGGGCAATTTGGTCAAAACACCATAATTATTTAGCAAGTATTCCCCGCAAGGGCAATTTGGTCAAGACACGACAATCAATTAGCAATTACCATGTTTCATGCAACTTTTACAAAATTCAGCAACTAATTTTCTTATTGACATAATTCTACTTGAAAAACTAGTCTATTCCACCGATCATAGCATCTCAATTAATTTTTCAAAAATCATCACAAAAGAATACATGTATGAGGTTTCCAGAACATATTTTATTTTATTTTTATTCCACATATGTTTCTCACAATGATCAAAACATTACAGCAAACTCATAACAGTCAAATTCATGCGCAACAGAATGTTATTTGAAATTCCTGTTAAATGAAAATTCCAACAAATGCAAGACCACTTGGGTTAGGTTCCTAACTCAACAAGTCAACTTCCAGAAGTAGAACCAACCCAATTGGTCTCGTGGTTCATGAGATATAATATTTACAAAACAACCTAACAGCAGGTCTAACAACTCAGCTTTGCACAACGTTTTTGTAAAATCATAAAGGTTAACTTTTACACGTCCAAAAATTGCAAATTTATATTCTTTAGAAAATAGACTCAACCTAGTTTACTGTAGTATCAATATTCTCACCAATCTTCACAATTACACCCCGTTACAGTCAATTGAACATCAACAACACAATCTGTCCAGAAACTGTTTTCAACAAAACTCAACATATTAACCATCTATTGACTATAATCCGTTCATATAACACTCTAGACTCCATAATCACTATCCATGCACATCAATTACACATTACATACATGATTAGGGTTTTTGCTTGAACTCAAATCAAAGACACAAATAATTAACATGTAACAATATCAATCCTAGTTATCAAATCATCATCAATACATCATCAACTCAAACAAAAATCATATGAACACAATATATATGAAATTTTCGGAATCTAGGGTTCACAGTTAACCCATTAAAAATCAAAATTAAGCAAGAAGAATGCATAGGATAGTTGTTTATACCTTCCTAGCACCTTAATCTTCAATCAAACTTGAAAGATCTTGTGTATATGTGTGTGTGTGAGGCTGCCGATCGCGAGAGAGGGAGAGGGGGGGCTGGCCGATCGGTCTAGTGAGGGAGAGAAAGAGATTAGGGTTTTAGGTTTATTATTATTAATAATAATAACATGTTACACTATAGTCCCTCAACTTCCAAATGTTGCTTTACTAGCTTAATTAACTAATTCTAGCACATTGAGTTAACGTTTATACAATGTTATCACATAACACATAAGTCTAACACATAAGTCTAACACATAATTATCACATAATTATTGTTTTGACGTTTTTCGTTTATTCATCAATTGTTTGCGTCAACTCGTTTGCGTTTCGTTGCAATTCCCGAAAGACTACGCATGTAGTAAGTGTCAAGCGTCATTTAAACCCTAGTTTAAATGTAATGAGGTGTGCGTTATAGGTTCAGTGATCTAAAGTTTGAATTTACGGAGTTGAGTTAACGGAGTTAACCTGAAAATGACGATTGTCACATCATTCCCATGTTAGAGAATTTTCGTCCCGAAAATTTGAGTCAAGTCGTGATGAGTGTCTGAAAAAGTAAGAAAAATTTTCAGTTTGTCATATCATCCCCTAGTAGAAAGAAATTCCGTCCCGAAATTTAATTCATACCTCCGGTGATTTCTGACGGTTTGTCGGGTTTCGCGGTTTTCTGTGTTTGGTCAGCCCTTCAAAAAGGTGAGGATACTTTTTCATCATTTGATCCTCGCGTTCCAACGTGAACTCCGGTCCACGTCTCGAGTTCCAACGAACCTTAACGATTGGAATTTTGCTGTGCTTGAGCGTTTTGGTTTCCCAATCCAAAACTTCAACTGGTTCTTCAATGAAGCGTAATTGTTCATCAACTTGCAGTTCATCCAAAGGGACTACTTGGGTTTCATCAGATAGGCATTTCTTCAAATTGGATACGTGGAATACATTGTGTACGCCACTGAGTTCTGTTGGTAGGTCCAGTCGGTACGCCACCGGACCAATGCGCTCAGTTATTCGATAAGGACCAACATATCGTGGGTTGAGTTTGTTTCGCTTTCCAAAGCGAACCACACCTTTCCAAGGTGAGACTTTGAGTAATACTTGGTCATTCACTTGAAATTCGAGAGGTTTTCGGCGCTTTTCGGCGTAGCTCTTTTGGCGATCTCGTGCTGCTGCCATGCGGTTTCGGATTTGAACAATCTTTTCCGAAGTTTCGAGTACCAGTTCTGGACCAGTGATTTGGCTGTCACCCACCTCTGCCCAGCAGAGAGGTGATCGACACTTCTGTCCATACAGTGCTTCAAACGGCGCTGCTTTAATACTTGCGTGGTAGCTGTTATTATACGAAAAATCTACCAAAGGTAGGTGAGGTTCCCAACTTTTTCCGAAATCTAACACGCATGCACGCAACATGTCCTCTAAGGTCTGAATAGTTCGTTCACTTTGCCCATCTGTCTGAGGATGGTATGCTGTGCTCATATCAAGACGGGTGCCTAGTGCGCTTTGCAGTGACTTCCAAAAGTGCGAAGTGAAACGGGAATCTCGATCAGAAATGATTGAGACAGGCACTCCGTGTCTAGACACCACTTCTTTCATGTAGACGCGAGTCAATCTTTCCATTTTGTCCGATTCCTTAATCGCTAAGAAGTGTGCCGATTTAGTCAATCGGTCAACGATCACCCAGATGGTATCGCATCCCGTCGGTGTTTTAGGTAATCCCATGATAAAATCCATTGAAATGTGTTCCCATTTCCACATTGGAAGTTCCGGTTGTTGCAGCAAACCAGATGGTTTCTGATATTCTATTTTGACTCTGGCACAAGTCAAGCATTTGCTCACGTAGGTGGCAATGTCGACTTTCATATTTGGCCACCAGTAAAGTGCCTTTAAGTCATGATACATTTTATCTGAGCCAGGGTGGATAGAATATCGGGACTTGTGTGCTTCGTCCATCACCAGAGTTCTCAACTCTCCGTACCGTGGAACCCAAATCCAGTTCTCAAAATATCGAACCCTGTCCGATTTGGTTTCAAGTTGCCTGTTCATGCCTCGCATGAGTTCCGATGGAAGATTTTCATCTTTCAAAGCTTCGATTTGGGCATCGCGAATCTGGTCAGGTAAGTTGGTATGAATCGTGAGTTGCAATGCTCGCACTCATCTGGGTTTATCTGTTTCTTTTCTGCTGAGAGCGTCAGCCACTACATTGGCCTTGCCAGGGTGGTACTTGATGGCACAATCATAATCTTTAAGCAGCTTGACCCAACGACGCTGTCGAATGTTCAGCTCCTTCTGATCGTAGATATGTTGGAGACTCTTGTGGTCGGTGTAAATGGTAAACTTGGTACCGTACAAGTAATGCCTCCATATCTTAAGGGCAAACACCACAGCTCCGAGTTCCAAATCATGGGTCGTGTAGTTCTTCTCGTGAACCCGTAGTTGTCGAGAGGCATAGGCTATAACCTTCTCGAGTTGCATCAGCACACAACCGAGACTTTGTATCGATGCGTCACAATGTACCTCAAAATTCTCTGTTCCCTCGGGGAGGGCTAAAATAGGGGAGCTACAGAGTTTGGTTTTCAATAGTTGAAAAGCGGATTCTTGTGCGTCTCCCCAATTGTACTTAGTACCCTTGTGAGTCAAAGCGGTGAGGGGTTGAGCAATCTTTGAAAATCCTTCGATGAAACGCCGGTAGTAGCCGGCCAGTCCTAGGAATTGCCGCACCTCAGTCGGAGTCTTAGGTGCTTCCCAGTTTTTGATGGCCTCTACCTTACCGGGATCGACATGAATACCGTTCTCGTTGATCACATGTCCTAAAAAGTGAACCTCGCGAAGCCAAAATTCGCATTTCGAGACTTTAGCGTACAGTTGTTCCTTCTTCAATAATTCCAGAATTACCCTCAAGTGTTCTTCATGGTCAGCTTCGTCCTTGGAGTAGACGAGAATATCATCAATGAAAACAATCACAAACTTGTCGAGGTACGCCTTGCATACTCGATTCATGAGATCCATAAATACGGCTGGTGTGTTGGTTAGGCCAAAAGGCATAACCGAAAACTCGTAGTGACCATACCGTGTTCTGAAAGCCGTCTTTGGAATATCTTCCTCGCGCACTCTTAATTGATGGTAACCAGACCGCAGATAGATCTTCGAGTAAAAACTCGATCCTTGAAGCTGGTCAAACAGATCATCAATTCGGGGTAAAGGATAACGGTTCTTGACCGTCACCTTGTTCAACTCCCGGTAGTCGATGCACATGCGGAAAGTCTCGTCCTTCTTTCTGACAAATAAGACAGGGGCTCCCCATGGCGATGAGCTAGGTCGGATAAAACCTTTATCCAATAAATCTTGCAACTGAGTGGACAGTTTCTGAAGCTCCGCCGGTGCGAGCCGATACGGGGCTCGTGCTATAGGTGCTGCACCGGGGGTCAATTCGATTTGAAACTCGACTTGTCGAATATGAGGGAGTCCAGGCAAATCCTCCGGGAAAACTTCCGGAAAATCTCGCACAATCGGTATATCTTCAATTCGCTTCTCCTCCGCGGGTTTCTCAACAATATGCGCCAAAATTGCCGGATGACCCTTTCATAGATACTTCTGTGCCTTCATGAGGGTAATGACGCTGGTGGTCATGCCGCTTCTCTCACCTCGGATCGAAATGATCTCGCCGGAAGGGGTAGTAATGTGGACTATCTTGTCGTGACATATAATCTCCGCTCGGTTCTCGGATAACCAGTCCATGCCGACAACGACATCGAAACTACCAAGCGTAAAAGGTATGAGGTCGATATCAAAAATATGACCTGACAGTTTTAACTTACATCCCGCAAGTACATGAGTCGTTTCTACAGACTTTCCGTCGGCTAATTCTACTGGAAACTTAGCATCTAACGGGGTTGGAGTTAAGTCTAAGAGTTGACTAAAGGCTTTCGACACAAAACTCCTATCAGCTCCCGTGTCAAACAATACAGAAGCAAAACAATCGTTCACAGGGAACTTACCAGTCACCACGTACGGATCATTGCGGGCTTGACCCGACCCAATAACAAAAGCTCTTCCTTTACCATTGTTTCCACCACCACTGCCACTTCCATTACCTCCATTGTTGTCGTTCTGTCTCAGCTTAGGGCAGTCCTTCTTAAAATGACCCTCTTGACCACACTCAAAACATCCCTTAGTCGTCATAGGTGGTTTAGGAGCACCCTTTGCCGCAAGGTCTCCTCTACATTCCTTTGCCTGGTGACCCATCTTTCCGCATCTCAGACACTTGACACGGTCACACGGGCCAGCATGATGATAGTTGCACCTGTTGCACTTCGGATATTTCCCAGCATAGCCGCTCGAACCCTGCCCGCCACCGTTGCTATTGTTGTTGTGACCCTGATTGTTGAAGCTCCGGGTGAATTCGGGCTTTCGGTAGTGTTGCTGCTGTGGGGGGTTCGAGGATGAGGATCTGGTATTGTCAAACTTTCTATTTCCGCTGCTCGGGTTGTTGTTGCTGTTGTTGTCAGTGTTCGGGTTGTCACGGGCTTTAGTGGTTGAACCCCTAGTTGGTAACGCACCTTGGGTCACTGCTTGATTCGTTAGTTTGTGAGCTAACAGAATCGCTTGTTGAATCGTGGCTGGTCTGGAAGACGTCACCATGCCCTGAATTTGCGGTGCTAACCCATCAATATACATTTCAATCCTCTTACTCGGTGGGTCTACCATCCGTGGATTCTGAACCCACCATCATCAATGACCAAAACTCTGACTCCAACTTTGCAATCTCCTCTCTCGGACAGTACTCTTCTCGCATCATGTTCTTGAACTCCTCCCAGTTCATCGCGTTAGCCAGTTCCAATCCAAGAATCTGTACGTTCGAATTCCACCAAGTGAGAGCAGAATCTTCAAGTGTTCCAGCAGCAAATTTGACTCTACTGGCAGGGGGACAATTACACATCTCAAACGCCGATTCGGCCTTCTCAGCCCAACGCAGGAAGCCTATAGCTCCCTCAGTGCCCTTAAACGTACTGGGCTTGCAGTCAAGGTAGTTCTTGAAGGTAGACGTTCCAATTGGACCTCCAGCTTGGTTCTGGACATGTGCGGCTTGAGCGGCCGCCGCGTGGTCATTCAGCAGAGTTTGGAGTTCTGCTGCAGTCAAGTTGATGTTACCACGTCCGTGTCCAGCGTTTCTTCCTGCCATTTCCTAGAATCACAGCATAAAATGTTAAACATGAATTTTTCTTTCATATGAAACACACCATACATGTAATAAAAGATAGGTAAGAAATAAATAAGAAACAAACATCACATCACAACCATATATTAATCCAAATAATAATTCATGATTAAAACCATTGTATTCGCTACAAAGTATTTAAAACCAATCCTTAAAATCATAGAAAATAATAGTTTAGATGGAGACAACCCCTCCATCTAGGTGTTATCATCACTGGATGTCATCATCTGAGGACACCTCTGAGTGTGCCTCCTCCTCAGCCGGTTCTTCCTCCGGTTCTTCTTCAGGTTCCTCTTCGGGATCTTCCTCCGGTTCCTCTTTAGGCTCTGCCTCAGGCTCTGCCTCAGGTTCTGCCTCAGATTCGGCTGCGTTCTGAGCAATTTGCATTTGTAAGACATCGCAACGCTCTAAAGCTATCTCGGTTCGATTCCTTGCTACTTGGAGTTGTTCTTGCAAGTCTATCATCTCGGCTTGCATCTTTCTCATAATCTTCATCTGTTGATCACTAGCCTCTTGCATTTCCTTCATGGCCGTTGTCATGCGAGAAATTTCCTCCTTAGTCTCGGTTCCATCTTTTAACAGTCCGGAAACGTTCGCTCTCATATAGCGCATGTAACCAACATCACGCTCTAAGCAAGAAACAACAGCTGCAAGCACACGCTCTACAGGTTCGGTTATGGGTGGTAGGGTGTTGGGGTAAGCACGATGGTTCAGGTGAGGTAGCGGGGGAACTTGTTCACGGTAAACCATACGTCTAATCATATTAGGGTACCAATCCCAGCTAACTTCGTTTTCGTACATGCCTCCGGATAAACGGTACCTCTTCGGTGCGGGAGCTTCGAGTTCCGGGACTACTCGGGGTGGCGATGAGGTAGGTAACTGCGGTTCCTTCCCATGCGCATGAGTCATCTGATCGGATGATGATGATGATGGTGGCGTCGACATCCCTACAGGTAAGCCGTGAATGCGCGCATATGAGTGAAAAGGGGTAAAAAGATAAGATAACAAAGACTACACAAATCTATGCAGTGCGTATCATTATAACTAATGGTTCGTCGCGGTTATAGTCTAGTATGCATGCAATTTCTAGTTCGCTATAACCAATGGCTTTGATACCAATCTGTCACACCCTCAAAATCCACTAACGGAGTTTTACCGTCAGAGGGTGTGAACTAACAGGATCAGAATCATTAGTTATAATCAAACAGTAAAAACGTTTAAATGAAAATAAGTGCGGAAGCGTAAAAACCAAAAGATAAAAGTTGCGTCACGCAGGACGACTCAAAACCCCATAATAACAGTTTAAAATCAGGTTGCATAAACAAAAGCGTTTCAAACAATGCATGATCCTATACCGCGCGCCCGCCTCGGCTACCTGAGAATAACATACTAAAAGTGTCAACACGAGGTTGGTGAGTTCACAAGTTTATATAAAATAAAGCGTTTAGCGTTTGCGTTCAGCGTTTTGCGTTTAGCGTTTTGCGTTCAGCGTTTTGCGTTACCAGATAGTGTTATGTCAATTATATATCTATAGGTAGCTAGCCTATAAAACAAGTATTACTAAGTGTTCGACACCGAAGCTGACTGTTTATCATTTGCCTTGCCACCAGGTCTATCCCGACCATGGTATGTGTTTAGCCAAGATTACACCCACTCGACCTCCAGTCAAGTTTAGCGTTGGGTGGGGTTTGTCAAACCCAGTAGTACTACTCAACAATGACTCGCTATTATCCAATATTAAACGGTTCGATGTGAATGAAGGACTTTAGTTATTGCGTTTGCCACTTATTCTTTACAAGTGATATATAATCTATATTAACAAAATCTTAATTGCGTTTTCGGAGTATGTTATCTCCCCCAAGTGAAAAGCGTTTGAAAATAGTTTAGAGGGGTAAGTGAAACTCACTGTTTGCGAAGAATTCCCAAAATAAATCACCAAGTGATGCGCGTCACAGAAAACTCTCTCTAGCGTTCTAAAACAATAAAGAGATTTTTCTAAGTGTCGGAACTATTATTGAGTCTCTAGACTCGGCACATAATACCTATGCACACAATATGTTTTGTGTTTCGTTTGTGAATCGTGTGTGACTTAACAAGTACAATTGTGATACGATACATGTTTGAACCATTATTTACGTGTCATGTATTAATAATGTACATCACTAGCAACTATTCCCCGCAGGGGAAATTTGGTCAAAACACCATAATTATTTAGCAAGTATTCCCCGCAAGGGCAATTTGGTCAAGACACGACAATCAATTAGCAATTACCATGTTTCATGCAACTTTTACAAAATTCAGCAACTAATTTTCTTATTGACAGAATTCTACTTGAAAAACTAGTCTATTCCACCGATCATAGCATCTCAATTAATTTTTCAAAAATCATCACAAAAGAATACATGTATGAGGTTTCCAGAACATATTTTATTTTATTTTTATTTCACATATGTTTCTCACAATGATCAAAACATTACAGCAAACTCATAACAGTCAAATTCATGCGCAACAGAATGTTATTTGAAATTCCCGTTAAATGAAAAATCCAACAAATGCAAGACCACTTGGGTTAGGTTCCTAACTCAACAAGTCAACTTCCAGAAGTGGAACCAACCCAATTGGTCTCGTGGTTCATGAGATATAACATTTACAAAACAACCTAACAGCAGGTCTAACAACTCAGCTTTGCACAACGTTTTTGTAAAATCATAAAGGTTAACTTTTACATGTCCAAAAATTGCAAATTTATATTCTTTAGAAACTAGACTCAACCTAGTTTACTGTAGTATCAATATTCTCAACCAATTTTTACATTTACACCCCGTTACAGTCAATTGAACATCAACAACACAATCTGTCCAGAAACTGTTTTCAACAAAACTCAACATATTAACCATCTATAGACTATAATCCGTTCATATAACACTCTAGACTCCATAATCACTATCCATGCACATCAATTACACATTACATACATGATTAGGGTTTTTGCTTGAACTCAAATAAAAGACACAAACAATTAACATGTAACAATATCAATCCTTGTTATCAAATCATCATCAATACATCATCAACTCAAACAAAAATCATATGAACACAATATATATGAAATTTTCGGAATATAGGGTTCACAGTTAACCCATTAAAAATCGAAATTAAGCAAGAAGAATGCATAAGATAGTTGTTTATACCTTCCTAGCACCTTAATCTTCAATCAAACTTGAAAGATCTTGTGTATATGTGTGTGTGTGAGGCTGCCGATCGCGAGAGAGGGAGAGGGGGGGGCTGGCCGATCGGTCTAGTGAGGGAGAGAAAGAGATTAGGGTTTTAGGTTTATTATTATTAATAATAATAACATGTTACACTTTAGTCCCTCAACTTCCAAATGTTTCTTTACTAGCTTAATTAACTAATTCTAGCACATTGAGTTAACGTTTATAACAATGTTATCACATAACACATAATTATCACATAATTATTGTTTTGACGTTTTTCGTTTATTCACCAATTGTTTGCGTCAACTCGTTTGCGTTTCGGTGCAATTCCTGAAAGACTACACATGTAGTAAGTGTCAAGCGTCATTTAAACCCTAGTTTAAATGTAATGAGGTGTGCGTTATAGGTTCAGTGATCTAAAGTTTGAATAGACGGAGTTGAGTTAACGGAGTTAACCTGAAATTGACGATTGTCACAAGAACAGAGGAAAACTCGAGAAGAAATTAAGGCTATGAGGTGGGATGACCTGAAGGAGATGGTCATGAAACGTTTTTGTGCTGATGCTGAAGTCGAGAGGGTTGAGATAAAGTTTTTGAATCTGAAGGCGGGAAAGATGACACACCGCGAATATACCACTAAGTTCAACCGCATGTCGAGGTTGGTTCCCGACATGGTTAATACTGAAGCTAAAAGGATCAAGTTCTACATAAGAACATTCGCACCCTAGTCAGGACAAGTAAACTTGCTACTTTTAACTCTGCAGTTTAACTCACATAGATGGTTTGCGATGACCTGGATGTAGATGATGTGGTATTAGAAGAGAAAAGAGAGAAGAAATGGGTTGCTCCTTCTAAGAGGCCCGGTACTCAGATGTGGAACCCTAGAGATAAGAAGCAGAAGGTGTGGGTGAAGAGGCTGTGTAAGACTTGCAGGAAGTGACGAATTTAAGTGGGGGTACTGGCTCTGATGTGTGCCACAAGTGTGGGAAATCTCATGGTGGAGAGTGCAAGTTAGGGTCAAATGCTTGTTATAAATCTCATGTATATATATATATATATATATATATATATATAATTGATTTCTTTTGAGAACCACTTTGAGTTTTAAGAACTCAAAAGAACTCAACATAACAATTTTTTTTTCTCGAAATTTTTTTACACATGTGTAATACATAAGTGTGAGTGATGTACAAAAAATTACGGTATTTTTTTACACACCGAATCGAATTTTTACACTTGTGTAACTAACGTTTAAACTTGTGTAATTATCACAAATACCTATTCTCTCTCCTGCTTCATTTTTTAATTAAATTTAATCTCAGCCACATATTTCATATCATTTAATTAAATGTGTGGTTTAAAATTGAGTTCTTAAAGTTCTTAAAACTCACCATGGGTCTCAAAATAACCCTCCCCTATATATATATTCATACACATGTATAATATATATTTACTTATATATTATTAACATATATATTTATATACACCTTATCATTAATTATGCAAACGAAACACTTAGGTAATTTCTTAAAATTTTTTATTAATTATTAGTTAAATATTTAAATGTATTACAGTAAAACATCTTTTTATTTGCTGAACTATTTAAGTCTTTCAAAAATTTACAAAGCGTATTTTAGTTAGTGATATTTTACCGGTTTTATCGGTTTAGCGTTTATCGGTGAATTATTTAATGTTTTTATTGAAAATTAATATTTTTAAGTAAAAATATAGTTTTTATAGCTGAAGTAAATGTGTTTTTATAATTTAGTTTGTAAAAATATATTTGTTGTCGGTTTAGTTTAAATTTAGCAAAAATGGTCATTTTTAACGTTTTCGAGTCGTCTTTCACGACGTGACTTGTTTATTGTCAAGTTTTATCATCTTGACCACTTTACACACATTATATGGTGTAATGTATATGATTTTTTAAGTTTTAGGGGCTTTTTTATTCAGCTCATAAAATCTTTGTCGGTTAGTTTTAAAAAGCCGATTTTTCGAGTAGTTAAGTAATCGACACTCATTTTAAAGCATATAAAGCATGTATATCATATAAAACATAAAATCTAATTATTATAAACATTAAAAAATATATAAATTTCAAGAAATAATATTATGTCATATAAATCATATTTTATTAGCTAAGAACATGTATTTATTTCATGTCATAAGTTTATTATGTCACACATAATTAACCATACTTATGATATTAAATTCTAATGATTTATAATATTTAATTTAACTTATAAAATAATATTTTACTACATTCTTTTTGTAGCCTATTTGTTGTTTTTATTATATAAGTTAAAGTATTACTTTTCCAAGATTTATCCTAACTTTTTATGACAACTTTTTGTATACCTTTTACTTTCTTGTCTTTCAACTTATAAATATTATTTTATTTAATCTTTGTCAACTATTTTCAAAATAATATTAACATGTTTACTAGTAACAATTCAAAGTTTAAACATAACAATCTTAAGTAGATTACATGCATGTATAGTTTATGTGTTTCTATCAACAAGAACATATGTCTAAATTAATATTATTACCAATCTTGTATTGTTATCATATTAATCTCATTTTTGTCAAGAATCATATATGTATTAGCAACTTTAACCATGCATATCAATATTCAAGCATAAATCATCAAAATACAAATATGTATGTAACATTAACCATTTGAAAATATACATATTCATACTCTCTCTCTAACTAACGGCTCTCTCTCTATATATATCTCTTTGTATTCTTGTTTTAATCTCATTTTTAATCCTTTTAGATCTTAAAATCACCAAGCTTAACTATATGAATATGGAAGTTATATGCATGTGTGTATGTATGCATATGTGGATTCGGGTTCCACATACACACACACACACCCACGGGTTATATGTACACACACATACACTTTGTAATCTTCCATTTTCCCATGAGTTTAAGGGTTTGGTTGCTTGTGTGAACCCTTTCAAGATGCAAGAACAAGTATTTTGCATCCAAAAATTAAATAATGTAAATAGGGTTTCGGATTTACCTTTGGGATTTAGAGAGAGGGGAAAGGAAGTGAGTTTGATGGTCTCTAAGTGTATGCTCAAGCTTGAATCTACTTAACCTTGCTTCTAACTCATCTTTCTTGATTTGATATTAGGGTTTTGATTATGTTACGGATAATAATATGTAAATGGATGAGAGAGAAGGGAGTGGGGTGGGGTGTTCGGCCGTAGGAAGGAGGAAAGGGGGAAGAGAGTAGGTGGTGATTTGTGCTGGAAGGATGGAGAAATAATAGGATATGTGTTCGAAGATGTGTATGTATGGGATGATGTGTGATGCATGCATGTATGTAGAGTAGTGAATAAGCAAACCAAGGGTTGGGGTAGGGCATGAGTTGGACGGCTAAGGGGGTTAGTGGGTGGTTATATTTATTTATTTATTTATTTATTTATTTATTTTTAATTAATAAACATGTATTTTATTTACCCCTTTGATCTTATTTTATAAAATACAACTAGTTAGGATTAGTTTTAGGTAAAACCAACCACATATATGAATTCCTTGTAAAATTAGCTTCTAAACCACATAAAGATGTAAATTTTTGGAGTTGGTTGGTTTCGGGTCCTTACGGTGAGCGGTACCAGCTTCTACTCGCTTATTTTCTAAATTTCGCGAATCGAACATTCTAAAATTATGCTTATGACTTAATATTAATATATTAGCCGAATTTATATTATTTTAGGTCATTCCCGACATTTAGGAATTTGTTTGGACTTTTAACCTTACCCGGGTCGCTGTCAGTGTCAGTTTTAAGCAGTATACGATACGCGTCAAAACTTAACTTTTTAACACAATAAAATATAATACTCATATTCTTGGAGTCATTAGACTAAAATATTATTATCTTATTTTCCATAATATGAGATTACACGATAAACACAGATTACATTAGCACGGTATTAGTCTTAAAAAGCTCGGTTGTCACATTCTCCCCTCCTTTAAGAAATTTTGTCCCGAAATTTAGGAGGTAGCACTAGTGTCGGACTCAACAGGGAACACGTGAGGGTATTTTATTTTCATTTGGTCTTGACGCCCCCAGGTGAATTCCGGGCCTAACCTTGAATGCCAACAAACTTTAACCAGTTTAATTCGGTTTCGTCTTAGTTTTTGAATTTTCCAATCCATAACCTCAACGGGTTCTTCGACGAACCGAAGCTTAGCATCTACTCGAACATCATCCACAGAGATGATTAGAGATTCGTCAGACAAGCATTTCTTCAGGTTTGACAAGTGAAACACGTCGTGTATTCCACTGAGTTCCTAGGGTAGTTCGAGTCGATATGCAACAAGACCAACTCGACCAATGATTTTAAATGGACCAACATAACTAGGGCTCGGTTTTCCTTTCTTTTCGAATCTAACAACTCCTTTCCATGGTGACACTTTTAACAAAACTCGATCTCCAACTTGGAATTCAAATGGTCATCTGCGATTGTCGGCGTAGCTCTTTTGTCGATCATAAGCTGCCTTCAACCTTTCCTTGATCTAAGAAACTCGGTCGGTGGATTCTTGAACAATTTTAGATCCAGTCAACTGTTTTTCTCCTACTTCTGCCCAACAAAGTGAGGATCGACATTTTCTCTCGTATAAAGCTTCAAACGGTGCAGCTTTAATACTAGAGTGGTAGCTATTATTGTAAGAAAACTCAGCCAAAGGTAGGTGAGTATCCCAACTTTTGCTGAAATCGAGAACACACGCGCGTAGCATGTTTTCCAAAGTCTGAATTGTTCTTTCACTTTGACCATCTGTCTGCGGGTGATAGGCAGTACTCTTATCTAGACGAGTTCCTAAGGATTCATGTAATGATTGCCAAAAGCGAGAGACGAAACGACCATCCCTATCTGAGTTGATTGAAACATGAATACCATGTTTTGCTATGATTTCCTTAAGGTAAAGTCTGGTTAGCTTTTCCATACTATCTTTTTCTCGAATTGGAACGGAATGTGCCGACTTAGTCAACCTATCCACAATTACCCAAATAGCATCGTGATTATTGGGTGTTGGTGGCAATTTGGTTACAAAGTCCATTGTGATATTGTCCCATTTCCATTGAGGGATTTCGGGTTGTGGAAGCAATCCAGGTGGCTTCTGGTGTCAGCTTTAACTTTGGAACATGTTAGGCATTTGCTGACATAAACGGCAATGTCTTCTTTCATGTTTGGCCACCAATAGAGATCTTGGAGATCTTTATACATCTTTGTCGAACCTAGGAGAATCGAATATCTAGACTTGTGCGCTTCGTCTAGAACCAATTTTCTCAAGTTCCCATATCTAGGCACCCAAACTCGATCGATGAGATATGAGGTACCATCAGATTTGGTGACAAATTCGCATTCCAGACCTCTCAATTTTTCAGCTTTTAAATATCGAGGTTTTAGAGCTTCGCATTGCGCATCACGTATTTGAGTTGTGAGACTTGTCTGTATCGTTAGACGTGGTGCTCGAACGCATAATGGCTTTTCTCTTTCTTTTCTACTTAACGCGTCTTCTACGACATTTGCTTTTCCTGGGTGGTAGCGAATATCGCAGTCATAATTGTTAAGCAGTTCAATCCAACGCCTTTGTCTTATATTGAGGTCTTTCTGATCAAAGATGTGCTGGAGGCTTTTGTGATCACTGAAAATTGTACACTTGGTACCATATAGGTAGTGTCTCCAGATTTTAAGTGAAAAAATAACAGCTCCTAATTCCAAATCATGAGTTGTGTAATTTTTCTCATGCACTTTATGTTGTCGGGATGCATATGCCATCACTTTATCTCTTTGCATAAGCACAAATCCAAGACCCAATCGTGAAGCATCACAGTAAACAATGAATCCATATGTTCCTTCTGGAAGGGATAGAATAGGTGCACTGCACAACTTTTTCTTAAGTAACAGAAATGCATCTTCTTGTTTCTCGGCCCAATCATACTTTTTATCTTTCTAGGTTAATTGAGTCAAAGGTTGCGCTATTGATGAGAAAGTCTCGATGAATCTCCTATAATACCCAGCTAGACCCAAAAATTGTCGCACTTCAGTTGGAGACTTTGGTGCTTCCCAATTCTTAATAGCCTCGATCTTCGAAGGATCAACGTGTATTCCTTTCTCAATGACAACGTGTCCAAGAAAGTGAACTTCCCGAATCCAAAAATCGCATTTCAAAAATTTTGCATAAAGTTTTTCTTTCTTCAGCAGTTCTAAAATCAACCTTAGGTGTTTTCCATGCTCTTCCTTGGTTTGTGAGTAGATAAGTATGTCATCGATGAATACTATCACGAATTTATCCAAGTATGGCTTGCAGACTCTATTCATCAAGTCCATGAATATAGCTGGAGCATTTGTCAGTCCAAATGGCATGACCAGAAATTCGTAGTGGCCATAGTGAGTTCGGAACGCGGTTTTGGGAATATCTCCTTCTGCTACTCTGAGTTGATGGTATCTAGAACGTAAATTGATTTTTGAATAATAACTGGATCCCTGCAACTGATTAAACAAGTCATCAATCCTCGGTAGTGGGTATCGATTCTTAATAGTTAGTTTGTTCAGCTCTCGGTAATCGATACACATTCAGAATGATCCTTCTTTTTGACGAACAGTACCGGAGCTCCCCAGGGTGAAAAGCGAGGTCTAATATAGCCTTTATCTAGTAATTCTTGAAGTTTATTGGAGAGTTCTTGCATTTTTGACAGTGCTAATCTCTACGGAGATTTAGCTACCGGTGTAGCGTCTTGAACAAGATCTATCCTGAACTCAACTTGTCTTTCTGAAGGTAAACCAGGCAAATCTTCGGGAAATACCTCTGGGAAATCTCAAACAACTGGAATGTCTTCAAGTTTACGCTTCTTGGCTTTGGTGTCAACTACATTGGCTAAGAAAGCGGGGTATCCTTTTCGTAACATCTTCCGGGCATTCATCACATTGACAAACTTCAAATCTGCGTTGCTTTGATCGCCACGGATTGATAGGATTTCTCCATTAGAAATGGGTATGCGAACTAACTTCTCGGAATAGACAATTTCAGCCTGATTCCTAGATAACCAGTCCATTCCTACAACGATGTCAAAGCGGCCTAACTCAACTGGCAAAAGGTCGATCTCGAATTTTCGATTTTCCAGTTGAATGGTACAACCATGAATGATTTCTCCGGTTTCTATATGTTTCCCATTGGCTAATTCTATGGAATATTTGTTTTCTAATTTACTGGGTTTAATGTCAAGTAATGGTTCAAATTTTTTTGAGACGAAACTCAAATCAGTACCCGTATCAAAAAGAACATAGGCATAGTGGGTATTAACCAGAAATGTACCAGTTACCACAGATGAGTCCTTACGTGCCTTCTTTGCGTTCATATCAAATGCTTTCCCCTTTGAAGTCTGACCCTTAAGTTTTGGGCATTCATTCCTGTAATGTCCTTCAGTCCCACATTCATAAAATTTCCTCACACCATGGATTGGACATAACAATCTTGTATCAAGTGTCCAAATCGGTGACATCGGTGACATCTTTTACAAGTACCATAATGGATTTTATCGCAAGTATTACATCGAGATGTTTGATTAGTGTTTCTAGAGTTAGCAAAAAACAAACGACCTGATCCTTGATTCTTTCCTTTCTTAAATTGACCTCTTGAGTTACCCATCCATTTCCTTTTGTTGTTTCCAACATCGACAACCTTTTTTCTCCGATTCTCCTCCATCTTCAGTAGTTTTTTTTTCCGGCATCCTCTTTAACCAAAATACCTTTACGAACCACATCTTCAGTGAGGGTTTTTGCTAAAGCACGAGCAGACTGAATCGTATCGGGTTTTGAGGAAGTCACCATCCCTCTAATCTCTGGTGCTAAACCCCATATGTATCTTTCGATTCGAACATATTCCGGGTTAACCAAATGAGGTACCAGTCTAGCGAGCGCATTAAATCGTGACGTGTACGTATTAACGTCAGCTCCCTCCATGGTTAAATGCCAAAAATCATACTCAATTTTATGAAGCTCGTTTCTAGGACAATACTCTTGTAACAACATGTCATTTAACTGTTCCAAAGATTAGCCGTAAGCTGCCTTTTCTCCCATATTCTGGATTAAAGAATTCCACCATTCTAAAGCCTCATCTTGGAAAGAACAAATGCTGCATTTGATTCTTTCGGCTGGAGAGCAGTTACTAATCTTCATCACGGATTCCATCTTTTCGATCCATCTTACAATCGCTAAAGGACCTTCGGCTCCCGTAAAAGTTTTAGTACCGCACCCTTGGAATGTTTTGTAGTTACATCCAAGTAATTGACTCCCTGAGGGGTTACCCGTAGCAGTTCCAGTACCAGTACCTATCGGAGTACCATTTCCGGTTTCGTTTCCCGTGTTTTGACCATGGTTGGGGTCAGTATTTCGGTTAACATTCTACTTTTCCATTGCCGTATTAAGATGTTGCGCAATTAATTGGGCTAATTCCTCAGGCGTCGTGGGTAAACCAAAACCTCGGGCGGTGCTTTGCCTAGTCCTTGGTGGCATTTTCTTTTAAATAACAAAGATATATTAGATTATACACAATTAATATCACAATTAATAATTAATTAATGATCAGGCATGGTAAATAACACAATATACATTCATAACAGAAAATTCTTAATATATTAAACATCCAAAATTTGGTACCGATACATACTAGTACCTATATTGTCTTAGAATTTTCCCAAACACAAGTACAAATAGGCCTAAAGTGCCTATAAAACATACAAGGAAATAAAAAACAAACAAACATCAAAAGAAACTAACATCCCATCTTCAACAGCATCACTTCCCCTTAGCTACTAATACCCATTACCACCCATCATGGACCAGGTGGTGGCGGCAATCCCAATGCCCTCCTAATGTGAGTCATGTGAGCCTCAACCCTCCTAAGCCTCTGCAGAATAGTGGAGAATGTCTTGACATCGAAGATATCTGTCGTCTCCAAGTGGGTTATGCGACTACAAAGGTGATCGATAGCAGAGTCTTGAGTGGCTAGTCGTTCCTTAATGTGGCTCATGTGACGGTCGCATGGAGAGCATCGTTCCACCCACTGAGTCTTATCCATCTTTGGTGGGGATCCACCAGCAGATGAAGGACCAGTACCACCTTCCACAGGTCGCTTAACCTTTCGGGTGTACACCTTAAGTGGTTTAGGTGTCACCAGTTCAGGAGAAGGGTTCGCGGTCGGTGGCGGTGGAGCAGGGGTAGCAGTGACCGGAGTAGTAGGTGTAGCAGACATAGGTAGGGCTAGTACAGGCTGTGAGGTCACCGGGGATGGACTATCAGTAGGTGCGGAAACAAGTACCGCTACCTTAGCGGCTTCCACAACAGCTAAAGCTGCCATGGCCTCCTCAGACAAAGTGAACTCAACCCCATAGGTCTCAGCTCTCCAGAAAGAGCCACCAGTCTCTATAGTGATCCGCCTGAATTTGCTGACAATCAAAGCATACAATCATTCAAAATATTTTCCCCCAACATTTAACCAGCGCGACTGGTCGGTAGGCAGGGCGTCACCCGATAGATCTATCAATATTTCTATGCCTTTTTATATTTAATGATTATAAGACTGCGCTAACCACTAATTCTCTCAATATTTATTCTAGTCAGCCCGACCACGTTAACCAACGTCGGTCAAATTTAAAGCTAGTACAATACCATAATTGTTAAGATAAAAATGTGTTTTGACACAAACGTGTTTCCCCCCAAAAACAATTATAAATCATTTAAAATAATTTAAATTGTGGGAATTTCTGAGAAACTCACCTTGACTGTTACTATCGGTTTTCTTTTACCTCTCGTGTCCTATTCATTTAGTACACGTTTTTTAATAATTTATTCCCACAATAAGCTTAAGTTGTTCTTTCAACTTAAAGTGTTCACACCAATATTTCAGTCTTTCCAAAAATGTTTAACTTGTTTATTAGTTTTAGTGTTCAACGACCCACTAACGGCTTTAGTTTGGTTAAGTCCATATTATATATTTACTAAAGCACACAATAAATATCATAAGCATATATATATATATATATATATATATATATTCATACACATGAATAATATATAATTACATATATATTATTAACATATATATTTATAACACCTTATCATTAATTATGCAAACAAAACACTTAGGTAATTTCTTAAAATTGTTTATTTATTATTAGTTAAATATTTAAATGTAATTATAGTAAACCATCTTTTTATTTGCTGAATTATAAGTCTTTCAAAAATTTACAATACTTGTGTAATTAGAGATATTTTACCGGTTTTATAGATTTAGCGTTTATCGGTAATAGTTTAATGTTCTTATTGAAAATTAATCTTTTTAAGTAAAAATATAGTTTATATAGCTGAAGTAAATGTGTTTTCATAATTTAGTTTGTAAAAATATATTTGTTGTAGGTTTAGTTTAAATTTAGCAAAAATGGTCATTTTTAACGTTTTCACGTCGTCTTTCGCGACGTGACTCGTTTATTATCAAGTTTTATCATCTTGACCACTTTACATACATTATACGGTGTAATGTATATGAGTTTTTAAGTTTTAGGGGCTTTTTTATTTGAGCTCCTAAAATCTTTGTCGGTTAGTTTTAAAAAGCCGATTTTTCGACTAGTTAAGTAATCGACACTCATTTTAAAGCATATAAAGCATGTATATCATATAACACATAAAATCTAATTATTATAAACATTAAAAAATATATAATTTCCAAAATTAATATTATGTCATATAAATCATATTTTATTAGGTAAGAACATGTATTTATTTCATATCATAAGTTTATTATGTCACACATCATTAACCATACTTATGATATTAAATTCTAATGATTTATAATATTTAATTTAATCTATAAAATCAGATTTTACTACATTCTTTTTGTAGCCTTGTTTTTATTATATAAGTTAAAGTATTACTTTTCCAAGATTTATCCTAGCTTTTTATGACAACTTTTTGTATACCTTTTACTTTCTTGTCTTTCACTTATAAATATTATTTTATTTAATCTTTGTCAACTATTATCAAAATAATTTAACGTGTTTACTAGTAACAATTCAAAGTTTAAACATAACATTCTTAAGTAGATTACATGCATGTATAGTTTATGTGTTTCTATCAACAAAAACATTTGTCTAAATTAATATTATTACTAATCTTGTATTGTTATCATATTAATCTCATTTTTGTCAAGAATCATATATGTATTAGCAACTTTAAACATGCATATCAATATTCAAGCATAAATCATCAAAATACACATATGTGTGTAACATTAACAATTTAAAAATATACATATTCATACTCTCTCTCTCTAACTCACGGCTCTATATATATATATATATATATATATATATAGTTGTATTCTTGTTTTAATCTCATTTTTAATCCTTTTAGATCTTAAAATCACCAAACCAAGCTTAACTATATGAATACGGAAGTGATATGCATGTGTGTATGTATGCATATGTGGATTCGGGTTCCACATACACACACACACACACACCCACGGGTTATATGTGCACACATATACACTTTGTAATCTTCCATTTTCACATGAGTTTAAGGGTTTGGTTTTCTTGTGTGAACCCTTTGAAGATGCAAGAACAAGTATTTTGCATCCAAAACTTAAAGAATGTAACTAGGGTTTCGGATTTACCTTTGGTTTTAGAGAGAGGTGCAAGGAAGTGAGTTTGATGGTCTCTAAGTGTATGCTCAAGCTTGAATCTACTTAACCTTGCTTCTAACTCATCTTTCTTAATTTGATGCTATGGTTTTGATTATGTTATGGATAATAATATGAAAATGGATGACAGAGAAGGGAGTGGGGTGGGGTGTTCGGCCGTAGGAAGGAGGAAAGGGGGAAGAGAGTGTTTGGTGGTTTGTGTTGGAAGGATGGAGAAATAATAGGACTTGTGTTGGAAGATGTGTATGTATGGGATGATGTGGGATGCATGCATGTATGTAAAGTAGTGAATAACCAAACCAAGGGTTGGCATAGGGCATGAGTTGGACGGCTAAGGGGGTTAGTGGGTGGTTATATTTATTTTTTATAATTTTTTTTAATTAATAAACATGTATTTTATTTACCCCTTCGATCTTATTTTTTAAAATACAACTAGTTAGGATTAGTTTTAGATAAAACCAATCACAAATCTGAATTCCTTGTAAAATTAACTTCTAAACCATATACAGATATAAATTTTTGGAGTTGGTTGGTTTCGGGTCCTTACGGTGAGCGGTACCAGCTTCTACTCGCTTATTTTCTAAATTTCACGAATCGAACATTCTAAAATTATACTTTTCACTTAATATTAATATATTTACCGAATTTATATTATTTTAGGTCATTACCAACATTTTGGAATTTATTTGGACTTTTAACCATACCCGGGTCGCTGTCAGTGTCAGTTTTGAGCAGTATTCGATACGCGCCAAAACTTAGCTTTTTGAACACAATAAAATATAATACTCATATTCTTGGAGTCTTTAGACTAAAATATTATTATTTTTTATTCCATAATATGAGATTAGACGATAAAACATATTACATTAGCACAGTATTAGTCTTAAAAAGCTCGGTTGTCACAAGACATTCCTAAAACAGCATTTCGGACACGATATGGACACTAGGAGTTCCTCGTGATGTTGTTTGGTCTAACGAATGATCCCACAACATTTATATACATGATGAATAGGGTGTGTCGGCCGTTGTTAGACAAGTCAGTTATCGTTTTCATTGACGATATATTAATTTATTCAAAGAGCGAGTCCGACCATGCAAAACATCTAAGAGAAGTATTAGAGATTTTGAAGGAAGAGAAGTTGTATGCTAAGTTTTCAAAATGCACACTCTGGTTGCATGAAGTGCAGTTTGTAGGTCACGTAATCAATCCTGATGGGATTACTGTGGACCCAGCTAAGATTGAGGCTATAACGAGTTGGAAGACTCCTCAAAACCAGGCTGATATACGAAGCTTCTTAGGGTTGCCTAGCTATTATAGGAGTTTCATCGAAGGCTTCTCCAAGATAGTTGCACCGTTGACCGGTAGACCCCAAAGTCTGTGGTATTCAATTGGGGTAAGTTTCAGGAAGAACTGAAAAAAAAAAGTCTTCTTCTTGCAGATTGCAGATACTTGGTCCACCTCTTCTTCTACAGAGGTCGGCATATGTGGTCCGCATATCGCATACATTTTAGTATTGAAAGGTCAAACAACACCTAATTGTCAAATTCAACTCCTCTCATAAACATGTACTATTCATGCATATCCAATGTATTTTACTTTCTTTTGTATATCTCTTCTTATTTGTATACCCCCACTTTTAGTAGTTTGTAGCGATTCCAATGGAGCTAAAATATAAGTTTAATCGTATAACACAAATTTTGCCCTAACGCATTGGTAAAAAGCCTCCTTGTATTATAAAAGACATGACAATACTTAACAATTGGTAACTAGAGCCTCTTAATGTTCTTGAAATATTTAGGTCATATATTTGTTTTACAAGTACTAGATAACTATCTTTGTATTTTTTATATATTGTTGTCCTCTTTATGTATTTATTGTATCCTTGTATTCCTTGATTGTGACATTGTTCTATTTATCTAGATTTTTCCATTGTTGGGGAGTGATAGAGATTCCACATTAAACATGGTATCAGCCAAAATTGGTTGAACTCCCTCTTTCTTTTCCCCTTCCATCTCCTGCTCTTCTAAATCTTTGCCCGGTTATTTTCTTCCCTACCTATCTCTTTTTTTTTGCACTCTCTTCCATTGCCTATTCATCCTCTAATTCCATCCCTATGAACACTCTTGCCCTTATGTTATCCTTCAAACTTTTATCTACCAATTATATCTACTGGAAAAACCAAATGATTCTTCTCCTATCTCTCCAAAACCCAATTCATCATGTTGGCGGATGTCGCAGCCCCCTCCTGCTAATATTACCCGGGAAGACAAGTCACTTGATAACCCTGAATATGCCCCTTGGTTTGCGGCTGATCAACAAACTATTGTTATCCTCGATGCTTTGTTAACTGAAGAAGCAGTCTCGATCACTGTTGGATTGACTGCTACTCGTGCTATCTACGTTGCCTTAGAGGCAGGTTTTAGCAACTCGTTGGCGAAACGGGTTCAAACCCTTCGCGATCAACTCCGTCTAGCTCAAAAAGGTGATAAATATGTTCCTGATTATGGTAGGGCTTTCAAGCTTATATGTGATCAGTTAAGTGCTACTGGCCAACCAGTTGAACCAACTGACCAAGCTCACTAGTTTTCATGTGCATTAGGACTGTCGTTCGAAAACTTTTCAACTTCGGTTCGTAATGCCCGTCCATGGCTAACACTTCAAAAATGAGTTGTTCATGAAAGCTCTTCATGGACCATCCCACACTTCAGTTGCTTACATAGCCCAACACTTCTACTCGTGGCTCATACACCTATAATATTTTCTCTACATGTCATCATTCAGCATGTTCAACCGGTTCCTACAATAATCAACCCCGCAAGGCACTTTCATGCCAACTTTGTGAAACCGAGGGTCACTTTGCAAATAATTGTTCTCGTCTTGCCTCCTTTGTAGGTTCGGTTACCCCATCAGATGAACCATTGGCGAGTGCCTTCCATGCCCAGTGTCACATTAACACACATGGTCCTGATTGGTGTGTTGATTCGGGAGCCACAGATCATATGACTGGTACTCCGAGTGGTGTGTTAAACCCCTAGCCTCACCAAGGTAATAATCATGTGTTTTTTGGTAATGGAAAAGCACTTCTGGTATCTCATATGGGTAATATGCACCTTTTCGGGTCTGTTAATTTAAACAATGTCTTGGTAGTACCAAATCTTTCTAAAATTTGCGATCTGTGGGTAAACTAACCGAAGACAATGGTGTTGATGTTATATTCTCACATTCTTATTTTTATATTCAGGACCACCAAACCAAACATGTGCTAACCCAAGGATGTCGTGAAGACGGTGTTTATGTCCTAAATACCAGGCATCAACCCTGGTTGCTTCCTCATTACGTCCTAAAGCCTCTTTTGAAGTTTGGAATTCTCGTTTGGGGCATGTCCCATTTAATATTATTGTTTTGCTACAAAATCATGGACATTTGTCCTTATCTTCTATTTTGCCTAAACCGGGCCTTTATGCTCCATGTGAATAGCTAAATCTAAAATGCTAGCCTTTACTATTAATAATAAACCGGCCACCGAACCTTTGGAATTAATACATTGTGATTTGTGAGGACCGTCACCGGTTAAATCGGTTAATAATTAATTATATTATGTATCATTTATAGATGATTTCTCACATTTCTCTTAGGTTTATCCTTTACATGCCAAGTCTGAATTTATTGATGCTTTGTCTATTTTCATGCCTTTTGTTCAAACACAATTATAAAAGAAATTTGTTTTCCAAGTGACGGGGAATTGGATTTATAAATCATCGGGTTCGGAAGTTGTTTGAACAAAATGGCACTTTCCATCGTGTATCATGTCCTTACACACCACAACAAAATGGACGGGCAGAACGAAAATATCAACACATTGTCAAAACTGGCTTGGCTATGTTGTTTAATGCAAGACTCCCACCCACTTATTGGTTCGATGCTTTTTCCTTTGCCATTTACATTATAAATTGGCTCCCTACACCCCTTCTAAAATAAAAGTTACCCTTTGAACTATTATTTAATAAATTACCACATATGCCTCCTTCCGTACGTTTAGGTATCTTGTCTACCCGCTTTTACATGTTTATGCACCAAACAAGCTTGCACTGCGGAGTCTCCCTTGTATTTTCGTTGGTTATAGCCCTAAACATAAAGGCTATAGGTTCTTAGATCCATCTACTTCTCGTGTGTAGGCCACACGAAACGCTCAGTTTGATGAAACCGTTTTCCCTTTCATGAATCAATAACTGAGCAACCAATTTCTACTCTTAAAATTACTTCTGGAAATTGCATCCCCAAATATTACCAGTAACCAATCTAATTCTCAAAAAAAACTCACATTCTTTCCATTATCATGGTCCAAGTAGCACACCCAACCTAACACCATCAACCTCTATATCAGACCAACGTTGTCACATATGCATGGACTCATTTCCCATGAAATATTATCATCCAACTTCTCATATTCATACCAACTCCACTGCTACAACACCACCTCCAGCGCCTTCTATCCCCATAACCTGACCCCCTCCTACCACCCACACGTCTACTACCCAATCTCCTCATCTGACTAACCCAATCTCATCACTATATGCTCCCGTAAACCCAATTTCTACATAAACATCCACTAAAACCTCTTCACCACTACCACCCTTGCCACCCTCTTCCTCGACTCATCCTATGATAACTATGATCACTCGTTCCAAATCCGGAATCTTTAAACCCCACCATCGTGTTGATCTCTCACACACCTTATACCCTTCCTCTACCTCGCGCCTTGTTCGCAAATACTGATATGATAACTTTTAAAACCGCCAACTGGGATGCGAAATGGGTTTCTGCTATGAGGTGTGAAATTGGCGCCCTTAATCGTAAAAAAACATGGAAACTCGTCCCTAGCTCGCCAAACCGTAAAATTTTTGGTTCCAAGTGGCTTTATCGCACAAAGTTCCTTGTCGATGGTAGTATTGATCACTACAAAGCTCGTCTTGTTGCTTAAGTCTTTAGTCAGACATCGGGTCTTGATTATTTCCATACATTCTGTCATGTGGTTAATGCCGCCACGGTTCATATTGTCCTTTCCTTAGCCGAAATCAACCAATGGAAACTACATCAGCAGAATGTCAACAATGCCTTTCTCCATGGCCATCTCATCGAAAATGTATACATCGAACATCCATCGGGATTTGTTGACTATCAGTTTCCAAATCATGTGTGCAAATTATATAAAGCGTTATATGGGATCAAACAAGCTCCTTGGGCTTGGTTTCATCGCCTTAGCACATTTCTTATCAACAATGGATTTGTGTGTAGTCGTGCTGACACGTCTTTGTTTATATTTAAACAAGACTCTTGCATCATGTACTTATTAGTCTATGTTGATGATTTAATGTTGACCGGAAATCAGCTACATTCACTCAACTCGCTCATCACTTGCCTTAACCAAGAATTTGCCATAAAATAATTGGGGGAGCTCAACTACTTTCTTGGGCTAGAAGTTACCTATACATCAACTTGACTATTTTAAATCAGTCTAAATATACTAGGGATATTCTAGTTCATGCTTGGATGTTGAATGCCAAACCGGCACCACACCATTAAGCAATAATATTTCTTTTGTCTCTATAGGTGAACTATATTCAGATCCTACTCATTATCGTTCAATTATTGGTGCACTTATGTATCTCACAATTACCCGCCCAGACATCTCCTATGTTATGAATAGTCAGACAATTTTTGCAAGCTACAACGGTTACACATTATGAGGCAGTCAAACAGATTCACCGATATATCAAAGGGACTTTAGCATTTGGGATGCACTATATTCGGCCTTCTCATACATCTCTTCTTGGTTACTCTAATATTGATTGGGCGCGTTATTTGGAAACCCAACGATCTACTTATGGTTACCCTATTTTATTGGGTGGGAACCTCATTTCATGGAGTGTCAGAATACAACCTACCATTGCTCGCTCCAGTTGTGAATCTGAATATCGTGCTATGGCTAATAGAGCTGCTGAGATTGTTTGGATAACACACCTTTTACATGAGCTTCATGATTTACCACATGATCGTCCGACTATTCTCTTTGATAATCAAAGTGCTTTACTTTTCATGAAAAACCCCGTATCTTATAAACAGGCTAAACACACTGACTTGGACTATCACGTTATTCATGAACTAGTTGCTTCTGGTAAATAACACACGAAGTTTGTGCCTACCAAGCTCTAGGTGGCAGATAATTTTACAAAAACTCTACCTCATCCTCAGTTTGACTACTTTCGTCGGTTACTTCGTTTAGGTCCACCACCGTCTCGCTTGAAGGGGGATATTGTCACACCCCGAAAAACTTAATCTACGTAGCGGAAACTTTAACTAAGTCGTTCGGGTTATGACAAATGCCGATAGGCAATCATAATAAAGCAAAATATTATAATATACAAAGTTGGACTTTTATTTAAAAAGTTAACTTTATTCCATAATCAAAGTTTACACGTGTCATAGACACGGTTTTATTACATGCCCAGATTTACATATTAAAACACAACACCAACTCATTTCCCATTTCGTCTCGAAGCCATCACTTACCTGAAAAGCATATTAAAACGTTTGTCAACACGAATGTTGGTGAGTTCTCTTTATTATACAAAATAGTTTAAACCTACATAAGGGATGGTTCAAGAGAGAATTTATTTTACTGCAAGAAGTGCGAGAAGTAGATCTAGACCATTGATTATGTGTAATCAATGGTCATTAACTAAAATGGCAATATTGTAAATTTAAGCTATTCAATTTAATTGATTTTAATACTTGAAGGGTAATTTTTTATTTTGATTGAAGAATTTAATTTATGAAACAATTATAATTTAAATTGACATTAATACACAAATAAGTATTTTTTTTAATTTATAGAAAATCAATTCTGGTTTCACCAACTTTGTATAAAGTCGTGTGTTTTTATTAATATTTTATTAATATATAGTCATAAATTTTGTGTTTTTACTCTTCCTACATTAAATTGACATAATCCTACACACATTGATAAATAAGTGTAGAGGTTCCTTTTTATATATGGATATTATCCTAAAAAAATTGGATAAATTCCTACACTTAGTTGGTAAATATGCATCTCATAAATATCAAATTAATTAACTGGATTAATTAACAACCTACACATAAAAATGTGTCCAACTACACAAAACAATAAAAAATATTTACACATATACCTAAAACTTGAACGCAACCACCCCACTATTATAATTTACAAGCACACAAAGAAAACAAATTTTCCTACACAACCATCGGTCATACACATAATATTTAGAGAAACTTTTAGTGTGTAGGCTACTAAAACTAACTTCATTTGAATTTAACAAACATATTTAGAGAAAAAAGTGTGTAGGCTACTAAAACTGTGTGTAGGTATATCTTAATATATTTCTTCAAATACATATTAGTATATCTTAAAACCGTGTGTAGGTATAACTTGGCCGTTAAAGGTTTGTCTACGTACATATTTTATCTAATTATCCAAAAACATATAAATTGTGTACGTGTATGTTGGTTGTGTAGTGTTATGATATCTAATAGTAGTGTACAAATGATTCATGTGTAGGCTGCTTTTTGTTTAATGTAGGTTTCTGTTTTTATTTCGTTTGTTTATGGTTATTACACTTTGTCAATTTTTACACCAATAAAAATATATATTTATATTATTACTTGGTAGTTTAATCATGATATTATATAAATATAAAAGATTTTTTAAAAACGTGTATAAATAGATGTGAATTTTTAATATAATTATAATCTTACGATTCACTATAAACACATATAGAATGGATGTAAAATTTCGATGTATTTGCTATTTTGAAATATAAAAAATTGATTTTAATATATGATTATATTTATTTATATATCGTAACTGTTTTGAAAATTTTACTTGGTATTATATAACAATTTTAATTATAAACCCCATAAATTTTATATTTTTTATTTAACAAATAAAAAAGAAACTAAAAAAATAAAAAAAATAAAATAAAATGATCTGGTGACAGTGTGACGCACGCATAAAACAAAAATGATATCATTTTTTTTAATACTTAATTAACAAATATAAAAATTGATAAAAGAAACAAAATAAAACTTCCAAAACTAATACTTATCAAGTATATAACCTAAAATCTTTGCCACTATACCCTTGGATTTTAATAAAATATAAAAAACAAAAGAAAATATTTGATTGGTTGAAATGACTTCTCGCATTTCTCACATTAACATGACTTCTCTCTTGAACTTAAACATATATATATATATATATATATATATATGTTCTCGACCATTATATAAGGGTTCTCGACCATTATACCACAATAATCATTTTTCATGAAAACATAGCATTTTATCTTTCAAACAAATCGTAATGTTGTAGACGAGCAAAGAATACAACAAGCGTATGACTATCAAAATTGATAACTCGAAACATACCAAACTCAAAATATTCTCACTTCTAACCCAACGCGATTGGAAGTGGGGGCGTCACCCGATAGATCTACCAACATTTATGTGCCCTTACTATTTCGGTTAACAGTTATTTAACCAATTTGACTCATCCCAATTTTAACACGATTTGTAAAATAAAACGCATTAAACATTAAAAAAAATCAGTAAAAAGAATATGCTCCCCCCCCCCAAAAAAAAACATTTATAAAAACATTTCATTTGAAAACAAGGGGATTTTAGAGAAACTCATAGTCGAACCTTTTGTCCAAAATCTCGTATCCTATATTAGTACACGTTTGATAAAAATAAAATTTGGTTCATATTTAAATTGTTAATAATATTTGTTTATTTAATCTTCTGACCAACAAGCATACAAGCGTATAATTCCCTATCTAACAATCAACAAGTACAACTCGGGTTTAGTTAACTATTGTCTTAATAATTATTATTATGAAATTAATAAAATAAATAATTGAATATTAAAACAACATAAATTATAATTAGGAATTTATAATTCACTTTAGTCTATTTATGTTGGTTTTCCCAGTTTTTCGTTTAAAAAAGAACCGGTCAACCTTTCGTATAAAACCTAATTCTTAAATCTTTGAAACACTTGTTATATAAGTATTAGTTAAGTTTTAGGAGTTCTTTTATAAAAATCCTTTATTTTCCATTTTAGTTATTATTTTCTTAAAATATCAACTTTTAACGTTTTCGTGTCGGTTTTCACGATACGAACCGTTTAGGACCAAGTTTTGCTATGTGGTCCTCTTTTCATACATTAACTTATTTTTTGTATGAGTATTTTACAACTTTAGGGGCTGTTCTAAAACAGCCTCTAATTGTCGTGTTGGTTCGCGTTTTAAAAGCCGATCTTTCGACCGTTAAAGTTACCGACAAGCAAGTTAAACCAAATAACTCCACACCAAACATCTTATGAACCAAATATATATATATATATATATATATATATATATATATATATATATATATATTATAACCAATAATTCACCATTATTTCCAGATCTAATCACATAATACCAAATAACACATTTTTAATCAAATTAAATCCTTAAATTCACATCTTAAGTTTACTAGTCATGGCAATGTCAAACTTAGCACTTTAAATATGAAAAAAAAAACATCATCATATCATCTAATAGTCTAGATTCTCATCAGCATCATTGTTATCACAACATGCCAAACTTGCCCTTTTCAAATATATCCTATATTCCTTTAGAAGATCCTAACATGAATGCCTAATCATGTGTGATTATTTCAAATCAACTCATCAAACATCTTAATCAAGTATATTCATGTCCATCTATTATGTATTCATCAAATCAAGTTCATCAAGTATGTACAAGTTCAAGTATCTCATCATTAACCAATCAACTAAGATTTTCTAAGGTGATGTTTGTTTTTTCAGAGATAAAATGTCTACAGTCTGCGGACCACATTTGCATACATGATGCAGCGGCAAAACGATAACGAAGATCGAATCATGTTGATTCCGTGAATGCCCGTGATGAACTTCTCAAACTCTCAAATCCCACCCGAAGGTTAAGGAAAATGAAGAGAAAAATATTTATTGATAAAATTCAAGTCCGCCTTTTCATATTACATTAGCAACATATAAATAGACTTTCAAATTCGAAATGGGCCCAAGAAAGGCCATGAGCCAAACACAAACCCAAAAATAAAAATGTAAAAACTGCTGAAAAAACATAAAAAGGTCTGTAACTTTATTTAGGAGGAGTTTTTGGGCTTCAGACAAGGAACAAACCGCCGTGGGCAGTTTACCAAAACGTGCTCCTCGTCTCAAGCTTCGATTTAACTGGTCGTGGGCTTGAAAAAGAGCTTCGTACGCCAAGTTATGCTCGTTTTCATGGGCCACCTTTGGAAGCATTATCATGGGCCTCCAAATATAACACGGCACACTCTTCAATACTTGGGCCTCCATCAATACATCTATAGCAGGAGAGGTGGCCCAAACCGCTGTAGTCTGCAAGAAGAAGATTATTTGTTTTTAACGTCTGTAGACTGCTAACATAAACTGAAATTGAAATAAACCAATTTTCCAAGGCACAAATCAAATCTAAACATAAAAAAATTTTCAACGCACAAATTAAATGCTCAATTAACATGATAACACTTTTTAACATATGTAATTAATCGTGTAAACTGGAGAATAAATGACTCCATAATAACAAGATAAAATAAGGTTGCTTCATTATTTCCAATGCGTTCAATTCAAGTAATGTGGTGTATACTCGTCTTCCAACTTGGATTTCAATCCAATATTTACTCACATTAAATAGCTAAATTGTATATTATATTGAAAAAATAAGTATTTTGAAATTTGCACATAATTAAATATCAAACACCAGTCAGTTTTGAGCACTTCAACCCAACCCATGAAAATTATAATAAACAATAACAAAGCAAAAATCAATAGCAAATAATTAAACCTGAATGATTAAGGAACTGAATGACACTTGAAGACTTGATCCTAGCACTCCAAACACATATCAATGCTCCACACAACTGGCGGTGGTGAAGGTGGAGGAGAGGCGGTGGCGGTGAAGGTGGAAAAGGGGAGGGGCGGCGGCGGTGAGGATGGAGGAGACGGGGCGTAACGGTGGGGACGGAGGAGAGGGTCCGACCGTGGGGTTAGAGCTGGAGGTTGGAGGTGAGGGACATATTTTGTTTGAAGTAAGTTGGGTTTGGAAACCTGAAGAAGAGGAAGAAGAGTTCAGAAGTCATAGGTCCAGGACTTCCAAGATAAGAGGACGCGCAGACATTTTTTAATGAAATGTCTTCTAAAAAATAAATACACTGCAGAGCACAACGTCTGTGCATGGTCTGCGTGGAACAATCAAAAGAGATGGGGAAGAGCTTTTAAAGAAAAACAAACACCACTTAAGTGTTCAATCAACAAAGTTTCTAGTAATAGTAACTTCCAATTTAAATGATTTTATCTAATCCAAACTTTCAAATATAATCATGTATGATTTTTATGTATCTCATTCAACTAGTTTGACAAGATTTCATGCAACCTATTGTGCTATTTAAATTTTAGAAATTTCTTTCATTCACGTCACAAAGTTTCCATTTCTAGTAAGTAGTTGACAAGTAATTCATATAACAATCCAATAGACGTTTAGATGATGTATTTTATCATAATTCAAGCTAATAATCTACCATATATCAAGTTCATATAAGTTGAACGTTCATATTAAGATCAAAACTCAACTATGTATTCAACAAAGTTTCCTTTATTAAAAATCAACAATCTAACTTTAAACATTGTCTTTAAACTAACAAGTTATGAAATCTCTAGCATATAATCCTATCATCAACATCAATTTTAAATTCCATTAACATCAATAATCATCAAATCTTCCAAGTATTCAAGAAAATCCCTAAATATGCAAAATTTTCAATCTATGAACAAACTCTTGTCTATTACCATTTTAATTATTGGAGTTTAATCCTTATCAATAGACTAAGACAATGTTAGCAATTTCATTGATCATCGTTTACCCAAAATCCATTCTAACAACAAACCCACTTATCAAATCCATCCATGTTTTTTCCCAAATTATCCAAATACACAATTTAACAACAATGAAATCTCTAATCATATTCAACAACTCAATGATGATCTTCATTGTGAATGTATGCATGTATGTGAGTGTTCAACACTCCCCCACACCCATGCATACATACACATGGCCATATACACACACATGCACCCACACATTTTCAAACTCTAAGATAAATCTTAACCTAAATGTATATAATTTCATCTATTCAAACTTGGAAAAATATAACTATAACTTACTTGAATCTTGATGAACTTAAGAAGACGGAAATGGATGATTTAGTGTGTGTGTGGGTGTTCTTCCTACTTGAACCTTGCTTGAATCTTGACTTTTATGGTGCTTATTCCATCCTTGATTATGTGTTCCTCATGTATCTTGAGTGTGATTTTGAATTTTGTTGGTGATGTGAATGTGTGTGTGTGTGCCGTGTATATAGAGACAGGGAGAGGAATAGTAGAGTGGTGAGTTGGGTGTTAAAGTGAAATGTGGATTAAGTTGGTGGTTTACAACACACTAAGCTAGGATTTAGGGGGTAATGATTAGGAGGTTACTTGTTAAGGAGTGATTGAAGGAAAAGAGAGGTGAGGGGGTGAGGTGGCATGAGGGGCCGGCCAAAGGGGAGAGGGGTTGGAGGTGAAGGGTTGGTTATAATATGTATTGTTTTGGTGATTCGGTTTAACGTATTGCGAGTTTTAGATAATCAATCAGATCACGTTTTTACTAATTTTTGTCAGACTTTGAACGATATCAAATTCCTGACAACATAGACTAAAGAAACTATTTTTTTGAAAATAGTTGGTGTCGGGTTCTTTCAGTGTCTTGTACTAACTTTTCGATTGCTTGTTTTTTAGTTTTTGGATTCGAATCTTCTAAAATTATGTTTATACATCGACTTTAATATTTTAACATATATTTTGAATTTTTGAGGCCATTTAGTCATATTAGTATTTTATATACTTTATGGCCCGCCACTCGAGGTTATTCCAGGTAGTGTTTGTTATGTGACAAAATTTGGACTTTTTGTTGACTTTGAAAGATCTTGGATCTTAATAAGGAAAATTTTATTCATAAAATAACCGTTTAACGACTAATCATTGATACATTAGGTGTAAAGTTTTCCAAGTTTTACGGATATTAGATAACTATCTTTGTATTTTTATATATTGTCCTCTTTATGTATTTCTTGTATTCTTGTATTCCTTGATTGTAACATTGTTATATTTATATAGATCTCTTCATTGTTGGGGAGTGATAGAGATACTGCATTTAACAAAAAGTCTAGAACCTAAGGTATAATATTTTTTAAGTAAGAAAAACAGGCTTTGATGTTTATTGTTTCTGTCTATTCTATTTTGTTTGGCCAACAAAACACCATACCTTGGCATGGCTTTGCATATGGTTTATTTGCAACTTTTTGTTGTTTTTGTTCTATTACAGGGTTTTAACCTAGTTAATTATTAAAGGAATTTAAATATCAAAAGTCCTAGACTTAGAAACATATGTTTCCACGTATCACAACACTCTCTTAGGTATGAGAAGTTGTATGTTTTCGAGGATCCATTGTTGAGGCTCATGCACGCCCGTTGTGAAGCATCAGTGCGACCGTACCGACTTAAACCTCGATATGCAAGGCTTGGTAATTAAAGATGGAGGTGAGTAAGCTACTTGATGTTGCTTTGATATCCCAATCTCAAATTCTGCATGGTGGAGTTCGGTTCATGTGGTGCCAAAGAAAGTAGATCAACAACGGAAAGTATGAGTATGCTCGCAAAGACTATCGTGTATTGGAGAGTTTGCATTTACTATCGAAAACTCATTGCTCCCACAGAAAATTATTTTTCATTGATTGAATGTTAGATTGGTTATGTGAGAATATATGTTACCACGGTTTATTATAGTTTTTCAAGACACTTTATGATCTTGATTTGCATAACAGGGTGACATTTGGATTGTGTAATGCTACAAAAACATTTCAAAGATGCATGGTGGTGATTTTTCAAGATGATCGAGGATACAACTGGATATGTATAAGACACATTCCTGTAGCAATTGTTCGATCATGTTTTTGCCAATTTGAAGAAAATGTTTGCAAGGTGTGAGGCGTCCAACCATGTAATAAACATAACAAAGTTATTATTTTTGTTAAGTTCGTGTTTTAGTATTAAATATAAAAACACAAAAAACAAAGATAAAAAACAGTTCGGACCCAAACCGGTTACAACCCGACCCCAGTCGATTCGTATAGGGTTCAAATTATTCCTTAACAAACCAGTTTGGGCACACTACCGAATTCAAACGTATGTTTTTGGTTGAGTGTAGATTTGGGCATAAAACCCCCCAGTGTACCCCACCGGCCACGGGTACGAACCGGGTTTTAGTTCCTCGGAAATAACTATGCTCGGACCCGAAGGCATAAACGATATATTCCACCTCTTTTTAGCCAAACCCGGACCCGACCCAGCCAAAACCAAGTAAAAACCTGCCAAACCCGGTCAAAAACCCGACCGTGCCTAGAATCGGTTCCTACCCGACCCGAATCTTGACATTGTTGACCAAACCTGGAACCTGTTCTAGAAAAAAAATATATATTTTGGTCCACCTCTATGAGCGGGTAAAGTCTTTTGTTTTTCCACTTATGCAAATCGTCAAAAAAAAAAAAATGAAAAGAAAACTGTGGGGATCGATTTCTAAAAACAAGTTGTTTTAAAAATGGAAATTATGATTCTTGTTTTAGAAATTAAGTTGTTCGAACCATACAATTGTTAATCTGGTCAATCCACTTGGGTTTCAGATTAATCAGCTCACCCGCTAAGCGACCCTGTTAAGGTTTGAGTTAGCCATGTTTAGGGTTAACTGAATCAAGCTGCATGCAATATATAAAAAATTTTTAATAGCTATTGGGCTTCGCCATAAAGAAAGAACCTTGTCCTTATGAGAGGGGCAGATAGATTGGATATGCTTACCATTAGGTAGAACTAGTAAAAAAATGACAAACTAGATTGGACAAAGTATTTGCTCACAGGATAGATAAAAAACATAGGATTAAAATCTTGTTCTTCTTCTAAAGAAGGTCCTGCTTTTTTCCAGGAAAAACAACACATTGTGGTTGACAAGCTAAACATCACCGCCATCTAACAAGAAATATGACCACGTGCATTTGGTGGTTATAAATTATAAACAAAGTAGCAACTAATTTTGAAAATAAAAAAAAATTGTTGATATTGTAACCAAATGCTAAATACATTAGTGAGCTTAAACAAGTGATACCAATTTTAACAATAATCATGTTTCAATCAATCAATCAATCAATCATACCCAGTGAAGTCCCACCAACGGCAAAGTTATAGGTAGGGTCCGGGAAGGGTGGGATGTAGGCACACCATACCTCTATCCAAAGGGATAAAGAGGTGGCTTCCAGAGAGACCCTCAGATCTAAAAAATATATGTATGAAGCAATACAAAAGAAATCAAAGTTTAGTAGTAGTAGTAGTGGTAGTGGTAGTGGTAGTGGTAGTGGTGGTAGTAGGGGTAGTAGTGGTAGTGGTAGTGGTGGTAGTAGGGGTAGTAGTGGTAGTAGTAGTAGTCGTGGTGGTGGTGGTGGTGGCGGTGGTCGTAGTCGTAGTCGTTGTCGTAGTAGTGGTAGTGGTAGTGGTAATCGTGGTGGTCGTGGTGGTGGTGGTGGTGGTCGTCGTCGTCGTCGTAGTAGTCGTCGTAGTCGTAGTAGTCGTCGCCGTCGTCGTCGTGGTGGTGGTGGTGGTGGTCGTGGTGGTATATGAAAAGAATATACTATTATGGTGTGTGACCAAAATAAGTTAAATAGAAGCCCTAAGTTATTTATTTCTCCCTAAAAATCCTTAACTTTAATTCTACTTCTCCACGAATTCCTATCCTCAACCATGTCCTCGGAGAGGTTTAGGTATATCAAATCATGCTTAATCCTCTCCTCCCACGTCAATTTAGGTCGTCCTCTCCCCTCCTCCCTTCTATAGTAATGTTTTCTACGGATCTAACAGGATTCGTCGTTTGTCTTCTCTTCACATGTCTTAACCATCTAAATCTCCACTCTCTTATCTTATCTGCTATGTTCGCTACCCCTAATATCTCCCGAAACACAACGTTTCTTATTCGGTCTAACCTTGTGTGCCCACACATCCAACGTAGCATTCTCATTTCTGCTACCTCCATCTTCCGCACTTGTGCCGTCTGTTCCATATAGCATTGCAGATCTAACTGCAACCCTATAAAATTTTCCCTTTAGTTTAGTTTGGAAACTCTTGTCGCATAATATACATGTGGCTGCTTTCCATCTACACCATCCTACCTGAACTTGGTGGGTCACATCACTGTCTAATTCCACATCGCTCTGAATAAATGATCCTAGATACTTGAACTTCGTTACTTGCGGCACCACCTGGCCTTCAATGGTGATATGTACGTCCTCATTGTCAATTCCCCCCACCAAAATCACAGTGGAGGTACTCCGTCTTAGAGCGACTAATCCTTAAACTTTTTGTCTCTATGGTTGTTTGCCACTCCTCAAGCTTCATGTTTAGATCTTGTTTTCTCTCAGCAAGTAAGACAATATCGTCTGCGAACATCATGCACCACGGAAGCGTCCCCTGGATCGACTTTGACAACTCATCTAAGACTACTGCAAAAAAAAACGGACTCAGCGCTGACCCCTGGTGAAGACCTACCTCTACCGAGAAGAAATCAGTGTCCCCCACTGGCGCATGGACACTTGTTGCACTCCTGGTATACATATCCATAATTATCTCTATGTATTTCCTGGGTACTCCTCTACCCTCCAAGCACTCCCATAGCACATGTCGTGGCACACTATCGTAGGCCTTTTGTAGGTCAATAAACACCATATGAAGGTCACGCTTCTTCTCTCTATATTTTTCCATCAATCTTCTTATAATTTTTCCATCAATCTTCTTATAAGGTGTAATGCCTCTGTGGTGGAACGCCCCGGCATGAAACCAAATTGGTTCACCGTAACCTGAATTTCCCGTCTAAGTCTAACCTCAATCACTCTTTCCCATAACTTCATAGTATAGCTTAGTAGTTTGATTCCTCGGTAGTTACCTCAATCACTAACTTCATGTAACCATTTTAAGTTTGTGTTATCTTTTAAGGTTATTTTGTGCATATTTATTTTTATGTGTTGGGCGACTTTCTTTTTTGTGTTTAGGTCACCACACTCCTTAAATTGGAGTCTCATTGCCACTCTGGCCAAACTATCCTGTGTTAACCGGGTTCACGTTGGCTTCAGAGTTTGGCTTGGGCGTTCCCCCTGGAGACCATACCACCAGTTTTCACTTGTGCCGCCACAAGACCGGAACTCTCTGGCGTAACACATTGTGACACGAAAACCCGGGTGAGCTTAGGATTCAAACTAACAACCTCACAAGACTGAGCTCAAATATTTCATTCCCATAATCCACAAAATGCAACAAATGGGGATCAAACTTGGGTCTCCATTAGAGAACCCAAACATTACTGTCACTAGGCCACAAGTGATGGATACTGCTACTGCTTTATATACTCCATCATTTTGATGTAAAAGCATATATTGATAAACCATATTTTAGCATTGTTGAAAAATGCTCATAGTTTGGTTATCATGCAGACGTAGCTGCAACGTCAATAGTTTGTTTATTATCAAACCCATGCTTCATGTAAAGTGTAACTATCTTCTAGCCCACTAGATTATTGTTAAAACTTGTTATCATGTTGACATAGCTGCATTTGTTCATTATAAACAAGTGATACAAATTTTAACAATAAAAGGCTACGTGTGCTTGGGTTGTTTAGTTAGGGCGCCAATTATAATGTTTGGTGGGGGGTAACCCAAAACCTGATTTTTTTCAAAAACAAACCCGAAACCTACCCTAATTATAATACAGGTTGTCGGGTTAACCCAAATAAACAGATTAAGAATTTTTGCTGTTGTTTAACCCGACGCTTATTTGGGTTCAGGTCATGATTTGGCATTTTAGACACCCCTACATACAAGTGTGGATTCATCAAACCATACGTAATCAATCTCCAGGGTATTCCTCGTACAAATTGAAATCGTCAAGTCATACACCCTTATGGAACACCAACTTTTGAAGTACAAAAACCATAAAATATTATTTAAACTCGCCTCATCAACTCGGTATAGAAGTTTTCTATTAGGTTTGGGATACAGGGTGAATTGACTATTTGGCACAACCTAAGTTACCTCCCACCCCCCCCCCCCCCAAAAAAAAAGACGATCTGTATGAGGTTTGTAACAATCAACGAACGGCTTGGATAAAGTAGTATTTCGACTACGGGGTGTGAACGAGCCAAGACACTCCCAGGCTATTCAAGATCGGCATGTAAAAAAGCTTAAATCAAGCCAAGCTCGAGCCTAAATGTAAACTTATTTATCAAACGAGCCCAAAGCTGAGCTTCACTTATCAAGCACGGGCCTAAACGAGCCCATGAATTATAAAACTTTTGTCAATTATACGTGGCACGTTGATTTAATAGTTTTATCAGATATAACATTATGACAACAATAACACACTAACATATGTATGTCATATACAAAATGATAAATATATCAAAAAAATAATTATAAAACAAATATATATAAATTAATTAATAATTAATAACAAGTCGAGCTTGCGTAAGGCTAGTTGCACCCGTAATTTAGATTACACAAATCAAGAATCTGAAACTTAAAGTCACAATCGAAATTCTAGTCACAAACCAAAGCAATACACCCAACTTTATTTGTTTTTCATTGTTATTATTATTATTGCCGTGGTTAATAATAATAATAATAATAATAATAATAACAACAACAACAATAAATCTGTGATGAAAGTGGAAGTGGCATACAATATTACTTGAGTCTTAAGAAATAATGCATCTAGTGCCACTTCACTTTTTTATTAAAAAAGCATGAAGCACTATAAAAGTATTTCAAGCAGAATAAAGCATGTTATATTTAGCATATATAGAAAATAGAAATAAAACCAACAGTAATTTGATTACATGTGTTTACAAAAGTAGATCAACAGGGACATAACATTGCATAACAACAAACATGGAGAACATATGCAAGAGATCTCTACATTCCTCCCAAATAAAAGTACCAAATCGTTTTCGTCTATAGATCTCTTTTCGTCATAAGAAAAATGCACTACCAATCAACATGAAACGATGCGGTGGAAATGTAAAAAAAAAACAAGAAACACACAGCAGGCATGTATTAGTAAGGATTTGGATAATAATACCCGGCTCCATTAACAGGCGGATATCCATATGGCATCATTGGCGGTTGACCAGGAGCTATATAACCGCCATTGTTGATAGTGGTCAAACTACTTTGACCTTGCATTCCACTTTTAGAATATTGTTGCCACACCATCTGTTCTTGCACAAGCAACTGTTGTTTTTTCTCCATATCCGCCATTTGAACATAAGAAGGCGGAGGCACAGTTAACGAGGCGGCAAATGGATCGCCACCAACTGTTTGAACCGACCCATCAGGGGCGGGAAGTGCTAACACGGGTGTGGCGCTTTTGTTCGGTAACGCCACGCTGCTAGCGCTGCCGCCAGTTAACTGGGCGGTGCTGACATGTTGCCTCACCATTCCTTGATCATACATCCCGTTCAGAAGCAACGGGTCAAGCCCACCACCCATTGCCGCCTTCTGTTTCTCAAGATTACTAGCGGTTTCCACCAATGCAAGCTCCCAATCGGCTTTTCCAGGCTCGGCAGCTGGATTTTGCCAGGCGGATGTTACCTGAGACTCACCGCTTGATCCAAATGCTTCCCAGTTACCATTGGTTTTGTTTGCAGCTGGACCCGCAAACAATGCTAATGCAAATTTGTTTCCTTGATCATCTGCGGTTAAAGCTTCATCCGGTCTTAAATCGACTAATGGTTGTTGTGGTTCAGGTTTGGGCGGTTCAGGTGCAGGTGGTGGCGGTGGTGGTGTCTCGGGTGCTGGTAATGCTTTAATCTCATTCATATCATATTCTGGCTCTTCTTTAACCGGTTCAACAACTTCTGGTTTCTTTTCTGGGCTGTTCATAGCCTTGGCTCTATCTCTAACAAACTCCTCCAATGTTTCCAGTAATTTAGAAGTTATCTTTTGAACTTCTGGATACTCATTAGATCTTGCAATGCCCATATCTTTGCACCAGTTGTAGAAACCGATAAGCTCGTCAATCTGCTTTGCGGCGCTGACATAAGCATCGAATGCTTTCACACAATCTTGATATTCCATATCAAAGAAGCGGTCAAGCAAGATGGCCAAAACTTCACAAATGTCTGCATAAAGTTTAAAGCTTTCTTGTATGATAGGGTACAAAGCAAACAGCACCAACCTACTGTTTCTTGCAAGGCCTGTAGGTCTACATGACAAGATCCTATCCAACAGCCTTTGTAGATGGCCCATCTTTCCAAATATTCTTTCTGGTTTCATATCCCTCAATGGTGTCACATTATTATTATTATTATTCTGCTGAGATGATCCCTCTTTCACATCTCCGAAAGATCTGGACCTCCTCATGTTTCCACCATACCCCGGGTCATCATTGTAGCCATAATCGTTTCCACGGTATGGTGGGGACCGCCAGCGATCATCCCTGAACCGGTCTTGTTCTTCGTTGCCACCATTGCTTTGTTTCCGCTCGTATGCAATCAAATCCAGCTTCTGATCCAGGTAAAAACCATAAGTCCTCACAAATGTAGAATGATCCCATGAATTTGAATGGGCTTCATCACGAAAATCTGCCATGTTAAGCAAGCGTGTGCCTTTTCTAGTAGCATATATGATTTCCTGCTGGAAAACTATGTCCCCTTCGTTTAACAATCTATGGGTCAGAATCAAACACTTTAGTGCAACGATCCAATCGCGAGTCTTGCTCAGCCGTTTTGAAACAGCGTGCACACAGGCACTCACATAACCACGCGAGTAAGACGTCAGCTGCAAGATCTCCCTGATGTACTTGTCACTGGCGGGATCATCATCGTGACTGGTGGCTTTCACAATAGCAACCTCCAGTTCAGGAGCCATATTGCTAGCCACTTTAGCTATTCCGATACTAGTTTGATCTTTCACAGCACCCATCGCCTTCCTCAAAGCCATATTTCGTTACCTTGTTGTACTAAACCCTAAAAAAACACACACAAAAACCAAGTAAATTTGACTAAAATCTAGCTCGGAATCCAAACTAAAAGGCAAAATAAGTGGATAAAACTACAGGCCATACATTCATATACACTTGATAACTAGTATCAATTCTAGCAGCATCAGGACGGGTCCCTAGCTAACTAGTGAATTCCTAAACCAAGTAGATAGCGAAATCAACATATCATAAAGCAATAAATTGTTGGTAAAATCTAGATCAAAAAAAGTAGACACCATAGGATACTATAATAATCAAGAAACAAAGTCATAATAATAATAATCTAACAGCATGAGGATGGGTAATAATTGATTTAATTCTCCTATAAAATCTAGATGAGAATTGAGCAAACAATTAGTAATAATCATAAATAACAACACACGCAATCACATAGTAAGGATTTAATTGAATTGAAATGAAATGGATGAGAGAGAAGTAGCGTACGGATGATAATAATCTAGTAAGCGGTGGATGAAGAGATCCGTTGACTTTATTTAGTTCAGATCCAAGAAGAAGGAAGCATCCGGAGATCTCTCTCTCTCTCTCTGATGAGAGCTGGAATATGTGTAGAGAGAGAAAGTGTATAAAGACTTGATACTTGATTGTGGACCGTTCGAGTTTTAGGTTTACTTATAAAGATTTTATCTGTATTATTTGACTAATGATATTTTAAATGGACTTTGATTATTATATTATTAAGGGGTAGGGGCGCATGCGGACACCCCCACTCAAGTCAAGTTTGCCGCTCGGCCAAACCGCTGCCACCATTTCAGGCAAGTTGGGTGGGTAGTTTTTCCCGAGATGTTAGTGTGTTTGAGTTGTTGGACAATGACATAATAACCATTGTATTTAATAATAAAAAAAACTTAACCATACCACTCTTTTTACTAATTTAATAACACCTATATTTTCTAACAAATGCATTACACACATAATAAAACCTAAAACTCTCTATGCATTCACGAAAAGGCAAATGTTGCTTGAAGCAAGAGATCTCGAGGAATCAACATTAGAAGACGTCTTTCTAGCTCGAGAGGAAGTGATTCGAGGCTGACTAAGTCAAGCTCAACAAATATTTACAATCATACCTGCAAATATATATGATCCAACGATTTGGTTATCCTGTAACGCCAAGAACTCCTACTCTCGTTGCATCGGGCCAATATAATACCCTATGGAAGAACAAATGATATTCAGCGTGTTTGACACATACGTGATGTGAAGCTTGACTTATCTTGAACCACAAGGCATTAGCAAATATGAGTGGCTTGTAACTTTTAGATTTTTTAAAAGTTAAACTATATAATTTTTTATTTTGTTTTTAGAAGTATAATTTATGTTTTAACTAAAATAAAGAAATGATCTAGAGTACTTGAAAGATAAGCGCGCATCACTAATGATAAGGTTTTAGGGTAGTTTAGGTACATAACGGGTAAAGGAGGTCGAAGAACATGATTAAAGATCTTTTTATATTGTTGGAAGTGGTTTAGGATGTTGTGAACGAAGGAGAGATAAATGCAGTAATTTTTCGGTATATTTGAAAAGTTATTGTTCACATCCTATAATTTTTTTAATATATTTTTAAAGTGGTTGTGAGTGAAGGAAAGATAAATGGTATTGATAAAGATGTAGAAAAATAATTATTTAACAGAAAGAAGGGAGAAAATGTAGTGATTTTTAGTGTAATTTTAAATTTAAATATACGGGATTGAATGTTATAACAATCCATAAAATAAGCAAAAGGAAAACTGAATAACATAAAAGAAGTAAATTTCAACCCACATTGGTGGAGGAAAGAAAATGGAATCCTTCCACCTTGGTATAAATAAGAAAGTGAGTTCATGTCCCACATCGCTAGATTATAAAACTAGTAAGCTCTTAACAAGAAGAGTAGTTTATATGATAATGTTCTTATAAGACAAATCACACCCAGTGGTCCTAGCCGCGGGTGCGAAGCACCCGACGCGCACTGGCATCGGCTCGGGCGAAGTGCGATGGGCATAACGTGGCACTTTGATGCGCACTTTGCACGCTCGCATTGCCGCAAGCCGCTTGAGAGCCGCCTTAGTGTTAAGTTCTCAAAGTGTGAGTTTTGGTTGCAGTAAGTACAATTCCTAGGCCACTTGATTAACCATGAAGTTATTGATGTGGATCCTTCATAAATAGAAGCTATCACTAAGTGGGAAATTCCTAAAACTCCTGTTGAAATTAGAAGTTTCTTAGGAGTATCAGGATATATTAGACGTTTCATTCAAAATTTTTCCCGAATAGAGTTCCATTAACAAAGTCAACATGTGTGTCAAGCTTGAATGGGGACCCAAGCAAGAAGAGGCTTTTATAACTTTATATCAAAAGCTAACAAATGCCCTAATACTTGCATTACCCGAAGGAACTGAAGATTTCACAGTTTGTTGTGATGCTTCCAAAGAAGGATTGGGATGTGTATTAATGCAACGTGAAAAAGTTATTGCATATGCATCCAAACAACTAAAGAAGCATGAAAAGAATTACACAACACATTACTTAGAAATGGAAGCAATAATTTTTGCCCTAAATATTTGGAGACATTATCTGTATGGCAGTAAGTTTACTGTACTCACAGATCATAAAAGTTAAAAAATGTATTTTGGGCAAAAGGAGCTCAACATGAGGCAAAGACGTTGCATTAAGTAGAAATGTCTCCGGTATCCTGAAGGTAAATCTAATGTAGTAGCCGATGCATTAAGTAGAAAAGAGCATAAGAAACCTTAAAGAGTACGAGCTCTAAGGTTAGAATTTCAGATCAATTTAAATTGATGAAGTGAAGAATGCTCAGAAACAAGCAATGGAAGAAAATAATACTGATGATGAGAGATAAATGATACCATTGATCTACTAGTAAAAGGAAATGATGAAATTCTCCGAATGAGAAACAGATTTGGGTACCAATAATAGGAAATCTGCGAGAAATGATTCTTGAAGAATCCCATAAATGCAAATACACAATGCATCCCGGAGGAGATAAAATGTATCAAGATTTAAAGAAAATCTATTAGTGGATAGGAATGAAAAAGGACATAACTAATTATGTTTCGAAATGCGTAACTTGTTCGCAAGTTAAAGCTGAACATCAAAAGCCACCAGGATTACTTCAACGAATAAAAATGCCATAATAGAAATGGGAATTAATAACAATGGATTTTTTTTACTAAATTACCTACAACAAGAAGAGGTAATGACACAATCTGAGTGATTGCGGATAGATTAACAAAAACGGCTCATTTTATACCAATGAAGGACACTTTAATTGTTCATAGCTAAACTGTATGTACACAAAGTCGTCTCCTTACTTGGAGTTCCATTATCCATCGTGTCTGATCAGGATAGCCGTTTTACTTCTCATTTTTGGAAAAGTTTCCAAGTATCCATGGGAACAAAGTTAAATTTAAGCACATCACACCATCCACAGACTGACGCTTAAAGTGAAAGGACCATACAAACATTGGAAGAAATGTCAAGAGCATATGCAATAGATTTTGATGGAAATTGGGATGACCATTTACCACTAACAGAATTCTCCTACAATAACAGTTACATACAAGCATTAATGTTGCCCCGTATGGACGGAAGTGCAGAACCCCGGTATGTTGGGCAGAAATAGAAGGAAAAAAATTATCAGATCCTGAAATCATACAAGAAAGTACTGACAAGATAAATCAAGTCAACGAAAGATTAAAGACTGCACGAGATCGTCAGAAGAATTTTGCAGAATATTACGCAAACCATTAGAATTCCATGTTGGAGATAGAGTGTTATTGAAAGTATCTCCATGAAAGGGAGTAATTCAATTCGGCAAAAGAGGAAACGACATGTATACAGGATGTATTTCATGTGAGCAACTTAAGGAAATGCTTAGCTGTTGAATCATTGAAAGTACCCCTTCAAGATATAAAGGTAAATGAAAAGTTGAAATTTGTTGAGAAGCCTTTAGAAATTGAAGATAGAGAGATCAAGAATCTCATATATAAAAGAATCGTTCTGGTCAATGTAAAGTGGGATTCAAGGCGTGGACCAGAATATACTTGGGAATTGGAATCAGATATGAAAAGAAAATATCCACATTTATTCCAGTAAATATCGAGTGCGAGATTTAAAATGAGGAGAGACTATAACAATCCATAAAATAAGCAAAAGGAAAAGTGAAGAGCATAAAAGAAGTAAATTCAATCCTACATTGGTGGAGAAGAGAAAATGGAATCTTTCCATCTTGGTATAAATAAGAAAGTGTGTTCTTGTCCCACATCGCTAGATTATATAACTAGTAAGCTCTTTATATTTGATGGAAATTGGGATGAACATTTACAACTAATAGAATTCTTCTACAATAACAGTTATCATACAAGCATTAATGTTGCACCATATGGAAGGAAGTGCAGAACCCTGGTATGTTGGGCAGAAATAGGAGGAAAAAAATTAACAGATACTGAAATCATACATGAAAGTACTGACATGATAAATCAAGTCAAGGAAAGATTAAAGACTGCACGAGATCGTCACAAGATTTATGCAGAATATTACGTAAACCATTAGAATTTCAGGTTGGAGATAAAGTGCTATTGAAAGTATCTCCATGGAAGGGAGTAATTCGATTCGGCAAAAGAGGAAATGACAGGTATACATGATGTATTTCATGTAAGCAACTTAAGGAAATACCTAGCTGGTGAATCATTGAGAGTACCCCTTCAAGATATAAAGGTAAATGAAAAGTTGAAATTTGTTGAGAAGCCTTTACAAATTGAATATAGAGAGATCAAGATTCTAAGAAATAAAAGAATCGTTCTGGTCAATGTAAAGTGGGATTCAAGGCGTGGACCAGAATATACTTGGGAATAGGAATCAGAAATGAAAAGGAAATATCCACATTTATTCCAGTAAATCTTGGGGACATGATTTAAAATAACGAGGAGAGACTATAACTATCCATAAAATAGGAAAAAGGAAAAGTGAAGAGCATGAAATAAGTAAATTCCATCCCACATTGGTGGAGGAAAGAAAATGGAATCTTTCCACCTTGGTATAAATAAGAAAGTGTGTTCTTGTCCCATATCACTAGATTATAAACCTAGTAATCTCTTTATAAGAAAGCTAGTTTATATGTTAACGTTCTTATAAAAGAAATTACGCCCAGTGGTCCTAGTGGAGGGTGCGAAGCACCCGACGCGCACGGGCATAGGCTTGGGCAAAGTGCGATGGGCGCAATGTCGCTCTTTGATGGTGCACTTCGCATGTTCGCATCTCCGCAAGCCACTTGAGAGCTGCCTTAGTGTTTTTGAAAACTTGTTCCTTCGCGCTACGCGAATAAATGAACATAGTCCCCTTCGCTCTACACGAAGTTTTATAATTATCCGGGAAATCACTTGTGTTTCGCACTACGTGAAGTAATCCTTTGCGCTACGCGACATGGTAGTCACACAACGGTGACACCTTGCCTGCCACGTGGCCTAGCTAAGGTTGACTCGAAAACCCTATAGTTGCTTCGCGCTATGCGAAGCTGTTGATTGTGTTGGTTCGTGCTACGCGAATGAACCAAATTTCAACTATAAATTGAAGGGAAAATCAACCTTCATTCTTCGTCCCGAAACTAATTTTTGTCTCACTTTTTTTTATATATAGAGGTTGGTATAATACCCCCAAGTAGTCGTAACGATACCATCTCCAATCGATAGAAACTTTTATACACGAATCTGAAAGCTCTTCCTATACAAGGTAAGACATTGTGCCATCGTGTAAAGTCTCTAATATCGTGACTATCTTAATAATTATTGGGTTTATACTAATTTAAATACGCTATATTGTGTTTAACCTAGGTGTTAATACCAGGAAGCGCTCTTTTGTTATAAACTTTCAAGGTGAGACATTCGAGTCTTTGTACAACTCAGATTTGTGTGAGACAGCTGGTTTTCCAATACTGTCATGATGATTTTTAAACCTATTAAACTCATGATGGATAATTCAAATGCTTTAAAAGTATTTTCCAAGTGTTTTAAAGTACAATTACAGTGATTAAGTCTCTATAGAGTTAGAGATGGTTACTATTAGTATTGTGGGGGGTTTTTGTATACATGGCTTTCCTACGGGCTATTACACGTTACTTATTGGACAAGTGTTAGCCAATAAGTAATATGACCACAGTCATAGATACGATCGAGTTATAAGTACCTTTCAGTAATTTGTAAGCAGGCAAATGTAAAAACATCTTAATGCTATAACTATAAATTGTGTCATTTACATATGAATGCTCTCACCAGTATTTTCTGCTGATAAAATATTTTTAAACATGTTTCAGGTAACTTGTTAGAGGCAAAGGAATGATGCATGCGGGATCCAAGCTTAAATAAGTGGCTTGTCACCAGAATAAAAAAACGTGTTTTGTAATTAGGGTTTATCTCTATAAATCTTATATTTGTATAAAAATGGGTTTTATTCATAGTTTATGAAAAAGATTCATGGTGTTTTTATAACTCTGATTATTTTTCCTATCTACAGTCCTGATGAAATATCCCGCTGCTAATTTATTTTAATAAACACCGATACCACAACCCAATGTTCACGGCTCCCCTCCCAGGATATAAGGGTCGAGGCTGTGACAACTAAAGTGGTATCAGAGCCACTAGTTTAAGAAATATAGGTATTTTAATAATACCTAATCTCATTAACTACCAAAACCAAGGTTTTCATAATTTACCTTAAAATACTTTAAATTTTTACCCAAAAGGTAAAATTATTACGTTAAAACAATTAAGTTAACAAACTTAACTTAAATCGTGGGAAAATCTTTTTCTTTTCACGTATTTATCCATTAAGCTTGGTAATCTAAAATAAACTAGAAATAATTTTTTTTAAAAGTTTAATATTTTCAATTCAAAAGAAAAAATAAAAGAAATTAAACTACGAAAACAGTACATATTTTTGTGAGTTGAGTAGGGAATCATATTGATCAAGAAATTCATCCATAACAGATTTATTTTTGGCTTTATAATGACTAGTGTTAAGTCAGTCATTTATATTTTTATCCACTTAAATCTTATAACAAATGTTTTAGGAATTTCTGTGATATGTTTAAAGTTTAATTATGGCATAAGATATCAGAAACTATCAGCCTCTAATCTCGATTAAGGTTTAATTTGATTTTTATCATATCACCCTAGCTTAACTAAAACCTTAGAACCATCAGAACAAAACACTTTAAATTTTATTAGCTTTTACTAACACTAATCTTCACAACAAGATAACCTTCGTTATCAAGCAATCCCCCCAAATTTCATTTACCATGAATGAGTATGCACGATTTCATATGTATGGCTTGCAGACATTGCCCATATGGCCATTTCTTACTGGTATTAAGACGCGAGCAATGGAGGAACAATGTATGTCTAACAATGTGGTTGATCAAGTCGGTAATGAATTTGTACAAAGTACAACAATGATCAAGTTTAATGACTTATAAAAGGTACGCTTATAAAGCAATTTAATATTCACATTGTGAATACCCAGATGATAAACCGCATAAAGACTCATTGATGTCCATAATTTTGAAGCATCCCATCAATACATGATTTAAGGCCATAAAACCATACATCGTTGATGATCTAATTACTACTAGAAGCTTAAAACATTTCAAGATTTTGATTTTGGTGATCATACTGATACATAAGGCTTGAGTATGACATGATATTACATTTCTGCCTTCATTACCAAGACCTTTGTTTAGAGAACTAAGACCCCTTTCAAATTGGCAATATTATGTTTATATCACATACTCTACATTACTCGTTTGTTTAAGACCTACCAATGCACCTATACAATTAAGCACACAGTCTTTTAAGCTTGTTTTTATACTGAAATTTAGAATATAATGATCAATGTATTATCATTTTCCCTTTTTGCTTCAAAACTCATTTTTAGGGGCATCTTTTTTAATGTTTTTGAATTTTCAAAATATCTTAATGTTTTTGGATTTTATCTATAAAAACATAAAGCACAATTTTTGTATTTTCCTATTTTTCTCCTTCTAAAAATTAAAATAAAGAAAGAAAAATAACAAACAAAACTGTACAAACACATAAAAAATGATTACCCGGGCTTTGGGATATCAGCAAATGATTTTAAACCAAGTAAACCATGCAAAAATTTGAATCTCATTATATCAAAAGCTTTGGTAGCAAGGTTTGACTTTTGATGATCCGCGTGATTTTTTTCGATATCAGTTAATTTCTTTTCATACCAGTCACGGATAAAATGATATTGAATTTCAATGTGTTTAGTTTTAGAGTGGTGCACGGGATTCATCGTGGTACATATGTCAGCAAAGTTATCAATAAGAATGGGAGTAGTAAGAAATTTCAAACCGAAATCCCACAGATTTTGCTGGATCCACAAAACCCGTGAATAGCAATTCGAGGCTACCACGTATTCGGCTTCAGCGGTTGAAATAGAGACCGTTGTCTGCTTCTTACACTACCAGGAAACAAGCCGGTTTCCTAAAAACTGGCAACCTGTTGTCGTTGACTTAAAGTTTATTGTGCATCCTCCATAATCAGAATTTGAGAAAGCGGTAAGATCGAAACTATCATCCTTGGGATACCATAACTCGATCTTAGTATTATCCCTCAGATAGTGAAAAATACGCTTCACAACCACCAGATGAGTCACTCGGGGAATCGATTGATACCTGGCACACAAACAAACAGCAAAAATTATTTCAGGACACGATGCAGTTAAATGCATTAACGAACCTATCATAGCTCGATAAAGGGTTGGATCAACGGTATCCTCAAATTCGTTCGGTGACAAATTGTAACCCATGGGAATAGGAGAGAAAGGACTTTTGCGGATTGAATTAGCTCAATACATCGTTAATATATTTGATCTGATAGATAAAGATACCGTCATTAGACTGGTGAACCTGCAACCCCAAGAAGAAACTCATTTCTCCCATCGAGCTCATTTCGAACTTGGTCTGCATCGACTTCTCAAAGTCCTTACATAGCATGTCGTTTGTTGAGCTAAATAAAATGTTATCAACATAAATTTGGATAAGGAGCAAATCTTCTTCGACTGTCTTGTAAAAGAGACTACAATCAACATTTCCTCGTTTGAAGCCACTATCGATCAGATGGTCAGCAAATGTGTTATAACAAGATCTCGAGGCTTGATGAGACCATATAGAGCCCTGTTTAAATGATAAACACACTCAGGATAGTCCGGATATTCAAAACAAGGAGGATGCTTCACATACACCTCTTCATGAAGTTCCCCGTTAGGAAACACACTCTTGACATCCATTTGATAAGCTTTGAAATTCTTAAAGGCTGCATAGGCTAGAAATATCCTGAGGATGATATGAATTAATCCAAAAAGTAAGATTCTCATAAACAAAAAATTTGTCTTCTAACTTAGTGATGTTATATCCAGCTGCTAGATCATTCAATGTTTGAGAAGATTCTCCAACATGTACCTCAGAAACATCTTGAGTTTCAACAAATGGAGCGGAAGAAGAATCTTCCAAATGAGCATCATTTGAAGAAATAGAAACATCATAGAAACATCATCGGATGTCTCAGGTTAATCTTGTACCAGTTCATCATCATAAATAGAAGATCTTGGTATGGAAAACATTTTTTCTTACAAATACGCACGAACCAAATCTTCATTTGGTACCTTAACCGATGGAATAAATGACTTAAATAACTCCTCATAATCGAACATCCAATCAGGTCCCATGCCGGCGGGTGGTGTAGTGTATCTTTGACAATCAAAATGATACCATTCTTCTACACACCCCAAAGAAAAACTAAAGACACGTTTCTTAGGTGAAGCATAACTAAGAAAATAGCCTTCAGTCTCCTTTTCATCGAATTTACCAGCCTCTCATTTAAGCATTGTACAAGGACACCTAAATGGTTTGAGGAATTTAAAATTAGGCTTAAAATTATTGAGTAGCTCATAAATCGTGTTCTTGAGCTTTTTAACCGTTAGAACACGATTAAGCGTATAGCAAGCACTGTTCACAACTTCATTCCAGAATTGAACAGGAAGCTTTCATTCCGCCAACATTGTTCTTGCTGCTTCAATCAATGTTCGATTTTTCTCTCAGCTACACCATTCTGTTGTGGCGCACATAGAGCACTGTATTCTCAATGAATTCCTTTTTTAATACAGAAAAAGTCCAAAACATTGTTCTTGAACTTCGTGCCATTATCACTTCGAATTTGTCTCACTTTATGTTTTGAAAATTATTCTATCTTGGTGATCAAATTCCGCACAAGAATCGGTATCTGATCTTTGGAACTCATAACTAACACCCATGAATACCTTGAATAGTCGTCGATAACAACTAAACGATACCAATCTCTCGCAATACTCGAACAATTCACTGGACCGAAAAAATCCATATGAAGACGTTCCAAAGGAGTATCAATGGAATTAATTTGCTTCAACGGGTGTGACATCTTCTTCTCTTTACCCATCTTTCAAGTAAGACAGTGATAGGACAATTTGAAATGTTTTAGTGAAACACCGTCCACCAAATCATTTTCCATTAAGTTATTCATCTTACGAGCATGAATATGACCCATACGACTATGCCACAAGATTGAGTATTTCTCGGTTGCTTTCGAGACAAAACATGTTTCAGTGGAAGAAGAAGAAGAAGAAGACCCATTAGAAGTCATTTTGAGTACATAAATATCATTCGATCGGGGAGATCTCATGACTACCATATCTTCAGGAATAACATCACCCTATCTAAGGATTACACATTCCTTGTCAGTGAATAAAGTGGTAAATTTCTTATCACATATTTATGACACACTCAACAAATTGTGATACACCTTATCACAATTGTTTACCCTCTCAAATGTAATACTACCATTTGAGACTTCACCTTCCTTTGTAATCATTCCCCTTAATTACCAGCAAACGCTACATACCCTCCTTGAATGTTTTTAACGTTCGTAAGAAGATAAAGGTTTCCAATAATGTGTCGAGAACATACATTATACATTTATCATCAGAAATAGTCTTGGATGAGCTCTGCACAATCAAAGTGAATGATTAGTTCAAAAAGGCTGCCTAGGCCTCAGTCTTGAGCACCTCTTTTGTTTCCTTTTCAGACTCAATAATTTTAGGTTTCAAATGTGATTGATGCACTTGAGAATATGTCATTGGTTTCTTTGACTTTTTGTGAAGATGAGCATCTTTAATCACATTTGAATCCTGATTTTGAAAATTGGTTGAAAGGGTTCAAACAATTTGTTATTTACGTTAATCTTGTTTACATTAACATGAACCACCTTACGTGGATTTACGTCATGAAACATGATTTGGGTATATCAAGCTTAACTTGTGGTGGTTATCTTTTCAAGATTTGTTTAATCAAAGGAACCTTAGATGATTGTTCCTTAGTTAAAGGCTTTTGAGACTTATATACCCTAGATCCACATTGATGTGCAACATAACCACGTTCACCACATGAGAAACAAGTTCTCATGTCCATAAAAGTGTGTGGTGAATTAGCACTAGTTTGTGAAACATCAGGTTGAAAAGATTCAACCGATACTTTAGAATCATCCAAGTGAATAGAACGTTTATTTTATAAAAATCAAGATTTGAACAATTTAAGAAACATTGTAAAGTATCAGTTCCAGTTGAACTGACAAACTTAACAGGCTCCAGAAATTTCACTCGAGGTTTTACTTTAGGTTTGGAAACTGTTTTGTTTAACGACTTGGATTTTTCAAAAGCCTTTTCAATGTCATTTAAGCTTGATGTCTCATTATGAAAGACACTCTCAATCAACTTATGTTTGATTAAGTGCAAAGGAATGTCTATTTCATAAAAAAAAAACCTTATTAACACCTTTTAATTTTAAAACTCTTCCAGTTTTTACTTTACTCACGGTCGGATTAATAAATTTCATCAAATCCGCATCAGAATTACTTGGTTTTTATGATTTCTTTTGTATCACTATAGGCATGTTTGACCCATACACAACTTCTTCACATTCATGTGGTTCACAAAGAATGTGATTAGAATGAGGAATGTTATGTTCTTTGTGTACCACCTCGGATTCAAATAGGTCTTCAATGACCACTTCGTCAACAGATTCAGCAAAAACTTTGTGGCTTAGAACATGATTTTCATGAGTTGTTGCTTGAAAAACTGGTTTTTCTTGTTTGATTTATTTTAGTTCCTCTTTAATGATTATTGGTTCAATTATAGGAGGGTCAGCATTCAAAGAACTATTGATATCAACATTTGATTATTCTCTCATAAATGGATTGTTGGAATAATCATTATGAAATGGTGGAGAAACCTCAACAAATCCTAAACCATTTTTAGATCCTTTATGTTTACCAGCTACTTCAATTATCTCATTTAATAAAAATGAAGAATTTCTAAACTTTTCAAGTTTATTTTTCAACTCAAGCACCTCATTTTCAAGTTCAGTAATCTTAGTTCTTGATTTCAATATTTCCTAAAACTGTCGATCGATGATTAACAATTTTCCTGAAATTTCGGCTTTCAGATCATGAATAAAATTTGACAACCCTCAATTTTATTTTAGATCTTTGTTCAAGATTAGAGGCTTGTCTATAGTTATCACGAACTATAGCTAAGTCTTTCATCAAAGTCTCATTGTGATTACGAATTGAGTCAAGCTTAGACTTATATTCATCACACTAAGACCATGATGAAGTCACATATTCATTCACAATTTCAAATTTTACATTAACACATTTAACATTAGTGGGATTTGGACTCAGCTCCTCGATTTTGGCCATAAAAGCAAAAGAAACTTGAGGCTCTCAGCTAGAAATATCAGAATCAGACTCAGTTTCTGACTCGTCACTTTCTTCAGTCAATCCATCCCCGCTTGCATCTTGAAAATGTTTGACTGTCTCAAACATCGCCAGGTTCGCTTGATTAACATTAGGAGAGTTTCCTAATAGGCTTTGATTTCAGTCAATACCATCAGCAGTAGCCAAAGCTTGTGCCCCACCAGTTTTCACTGGTTCACCCCTAGAAGTCTTTTCCTTTGTTTCGATATACTTTTTTCCAGAACTTCTGTCTTGATTACGGGGTCCTGAATACTCTTTCTTCAACTTATCACACTCTTTATCAAAATGACCATAGTCTTGATAGTGATGACATCAAACCTTTAACCTATCAAACCCAACCCTTTTCTTCAAAGTAGGTAAATTCTTCCCCGTTTTCTGCATAAATTTCTTCACTTTTCTAACAATCATAGCCATATTTCACTTTAAATCCATAAGCTCCCAATATCTGGTCATAATCTTCATCGGTCAACTCACTCGTAGCAATTTTTATACCCACCAATTATTCATAAGACATCATGAACGCATTCAAGAAAGCAAAATATTGTTATGCTTCATTCATATTAACTTGTGGTGGTTGAGAAGTAGAAGAATTACTTGAACCAGTAAATGGCATATTTGACCCAGCAAATGAATTACTTGAACCAGAAGCCATAAAACATACATTAGGCATGGAATCACCAGCTTGTGGAACTTCTTGGTTGTTTTGTGAATAGAAAGCAAATATAGGAACTAAACTTCTACTCATGAGAAGAGAACCACTATACAAGGTAGGGTCTTGATTATCTTTAGATGAATTTTGACACCTCATGTCATATTCCCTTTCTTCAATCTTTTGCATGAATTGCATAGCAGTAAGATCATCATTCTTGAAGAAATTATTCTATTTTAATACCTAGAAGTAAGTAGAATATGAGTATGGTAAAGAATTCTTAATAGTGTTAACTTGATCTAGGTTCCATGCTCAATTTTTTCATTTAAGCAATTACTCAATAATGTGGCAAAACCTAGTCAACATCTCCTCAACAGTTTCCCCCTTTAATAAACAAAAGTTTATAACTGAAAGTTTAACATGATTTTCTTACTCTCCAAAGTATTTCCCATACTTCTCATTCTTAAGTGCTGAAACAAAGAAGCACAGATTTTGATACTAGCCACTTGATGAAATATGTTATCGTGTAATTCCATCGTCAAGGTTGAATAATCAACTTTCTCGATTTCTAAAGCTTTCTTTTCTTCCACTGGATAAGTTTCAAAAGGTACCTTTTCATAGTTCGTAGTGGGATCACCAAGCATCGGAGGACTTAGACATTATCGAGACTACGAGTACAATCAAGATGTATGGATCCCAAATGTGCTCTAAACCTCGGTTCCCACTTAATAAAATCACTCAACTTCATCAGTCTTGGACATTTTGAATGAGACCCGATTTCAACATCTAAATGTAACATTTGTTGCATGATCATGTTTTGAGATGCTAAGGCATAAAAACTTGCCATTTTGAAAGTGTAGGGTTAAAATTGTCAATATGCAAGGTTTGGGTGAAAACTGTCAAAAGATGAACGCGTTGAATAGCGAATGGGAAATATACTTTAACGAATGAGAATGTGTTTTGGTAACGAATGGTTAAAGAATGGAACACGAATGATGATTTTGACGAATGATACTGTTCTAACGAATAAAGGCTTACGAATGACCAAACGAATGTTCAAACGAATGAAATATGATACGAATGAAGATTATCGAACGAATGTGGCACTGTGTTGACGAATGGGTTATTCTAATAGAATGATAGCTGGAAAAAATGGTTATTACTGTTTACGCGTATGATTTGTTACAAGTAACGAATTTGCATTCATTATATAACGAATGTAAATTCATATCTTCAAATCTTCATATAAATTCCAAATTTAAACCAAAATCCAGACACCATATAAATCTATAATATTCATCCAAATCAAACCCAAAATCCACAATTCAACACTCAAACAACTCGTCCAATCAATCCGAACTTCTTCAAACCATTCCAAACCTCAAACACTAATCCACACACGTTTAATTTTATCAAAAACCAGTTCAAACTATCCCTTGTTCCCGACAAATACACAAATCTTCAATTCAGTTGAATTGAATCAAACTAATACAATTAAACTCTCACACACGATCAGGAAATGATTACGAACAATCCGAAACACATTTAAAGATCAATTATCAAGTATTCAGTAGATAATTGACCGAAAATCAATCCGTGCATTTTCAAAATCAAGTTTAATACAATTAACAATTAATAACTGATTAAATTTATGTTAATACAATACCAAATCAATAATCAATCGGACAGTGGCTCTAATACCACTTAAGAAACCATATCCATATTGATTACGATTAACATTATATTAAGATCTAGTCGCTTGATATGATTATACGATTAGGTTACGAGTGAATTACGTTAAGCTAGAGTGTGAAAGAGTAATCGGGATGCATGACGGGGCTAATACCAAGAATAAGAATAAATGCTTACATTAACAAATACATTACAGATATAAATAGACGATGAAGTTATTCATTATACAGACCATATTGAATGAGCTTCATTCGTCATCATACTTTAAGCTTAAATACCTTAGACTAACGAATAGACCATTTGTTGTCCTCATTCGTTAATAGATCAAACGAATGGACCAAAATAGATACGAATGACCACATTCAATATTAACTACTATCACGAATGTGTCATTTTCATGATGAATGTACCCTTCTACATTTACCAAAATACCCCTAAACATTAAAATAAAGACCAAATACAATTAAACAAAGACCGAGATGACAAAATGTGTACTAACAAAAATTATTTCACCCAATTCTAGATCATGTGTTGTATAATTCTCTTCATGTTTCTTTAGTTGTCTGGATCCATAAGCAAGAACTATTTCACATTTCATTAATACACATCCAAATCCGGATTTGGAAGCATCACAACAAACTATAAAATCTTTAGTTCCTTCTGGTAATGCAAGTATCAGGGCATTTGTTAACTTTTGCTTCAAAGTTAAAAAGCCTCTTCTTGCTTGGGCCCCCCTTCAAACTTGACATTCTTACATATTAACTTTGTTAACGGAATTGCTATTCGGGAAAAATTTTGAATGAAGGGTCTATAATATCCTGCTAATCTTAAGAAACTTCGAATTCTTGTAGGAGTGTTAGGAATTTCCCATTTAGTGATAGCTTCTATTTTGGTAGAATCCACATGAATACCTTCATGGTTAATCAAGTGGCCTAGGAATTGTATTTATTGTAACCAAAACTCACACTTTGAGAACTTAGCATAAAGCATCTCTTCTCTTAATAGTGTCAAAAATGTATGTGTTAGTGCACGATTTGGTGTCCGTAGCGATCGAATAAGTTAGAGATAGTCTAGTCTGTTTATTTAATGTAAAATGAGCCATTCGCTATGGATTGTATAGCGAATGAGGTCCATTCGTTATAGACTAGCTATTCGTTAAGGTATAAGCACATTCGCTATGGACTGTATAGAGAATGGAGGATTAATAGTTAAGTTATTCCCCATTCTTTATGGAAGCATAACGAATGAGATTAAGTTAATGTATGGGAAGCCATTCATGAAAAGGATCACCCCATTCGTTAGTGTTGTATAACGAATGGGGTCCATTCCTATAAATAGGCTTATCCAATTCCTTGATTGTAAGAGAGATCCGTGCCTAAGTTATTCTATGTTGTTACCATGAGGGATTCTCTCCATAAGTTATTATCCACCATAATGTATTCATCCCTATATTATTAATAAAGTATTTATTTAACGTATCGATCTCGTGTTTATCGTATTGATGTTAGCGGCTACATGTTGGCTCGTAATAACGTTTTAACAGTGAAGATGTTTGGCATGGTCATCACTAGTTTTGGAATAAATAAGTATATCGTCTATAAAAACGATTACAAGTTTATCAGATATGGTTTACATACCCGATTCATCATATCCATTAATGCAGCTGGTGCATTGGTTAGATCAAACCGCATAACTATAAACTCGTAGTGACCATATCTTGTTCTGAAAGCAGCTTTGTCCTACACTTTTAATTGATGGTATCCTGATAGTAAATTGATCTTTGAAAAATATCGAGCTCCTTTTAGTTGATCAAAGAGATCATCAATTCTAGGTTAGGGATACTGATTCTTAATTATGACCTTATTCAATTCTCTATAATCGATAAGCGTACGCATCGACCCATCTTTCTTTTTGACAAACAGTACTGGTGCTCCCCAAGGTGATAAGCTTGGTCGTATGAAGCCCTTTCATAGCAATTCATCGAATTGATTCTTTAATACTAACATCTCTGTTGGTGCTAATATATATGGTGTTTTAGCAACTTGCAATATTCTTGGTATCACATGAGTTCGCAATTCTACTTAACGGGAGGTTGTCCGGGTACATCTTCTGGAAAAACATCAGAATATTCTAATTCTACCAGAATTTCTTTTAGCTCTTTTCCTTTGGCGATAATGATTACATAAATCATATATACTAAGCCTTTCTTCCTTAGGTAGTTTGTCGCTTTCATTACTGATATGAACTTTGTGGGTCTAGAAGTTTTATCTCCTTGTATTGTAATAATCTCTCTAGTTTTCGTACAAACTTCAATAGAATTATTATTACATAGGATTCAAGCATGATTGGCTGCTAACCAGCCCATTCCTGATATGACATCGAATCCAGCCATATTTATTCGAAGTAAATTCGCTTTAAACTTATGACCTATCAAGTCTATATTTCCTCCTTGAAGTACTTCATGAATATGAGTGAAATTCCCGTCGGCCGTTTCTGCCGTGCAGACCTGGTTAAGTTTGGTTAAAGGTTGATTTAGGGCTTGACAAAAATTCATGTTTATGAACCTTTATTTTGCTTCGGAATCAAACAGTACTTTAGCCTAAACTTCATTAATAAGAAACGTGCCCGCAGTGACGTCTGGAATCATTACTGCTTCTTGTGCAGTAAGCTGAAAAGTTCGCTCATTCTTCTTAGGTCCATCTGTGTTCTTTGCATTGTTGTCAGGCACCTTTGTCAATTTTGAACAAAAGGGATGGATGTGGCCAGGTTCTCTGCAGTTGTAGCAAACACGGGTTTCTTTCCTTCTGCATTCTTCATCTGTATGACTAGTCATCACGTAGTAATTACAATACTTAGTTTTCTTAAAAGCACATCTTCCTGAGTGCCTCTTTCTGCATATTTTACAGAAAGGCTGAGAATAAGATTGACATGTTCCTTTCTTTCGAAATTCTTGATTAATCTTCTAGACGAAATCCTTCTTTTTATTTTCTTCATGTATTGGGTTAATCCATTTGTCATAGTATTGGCTAGATCAACCATCTCCTCAATAGTCTGAGGTCTAGCCGACTTTCCCAGATCACTGATTTCACTTACTAATCCCTAAATATAACGAGAAATTAGTGCTAATTCTGGCAAAGCCAAAGCCGGTCCATTATTGTATATTCGAAGAATTTTATCGTATACTCATGACATTTCACACCTTCCATCGTGTGGTTTAAAAACATAGTAGTAGTCTTTTCTCTTTCATGGGGAGGCCATAATTTCCTTTCTACTATTTCTTTGAATTCTTCCCAACTCATAATGTAAACTATGTTGCTGCCTTTTGCTTGGTGGACAGTGTTCCACCATTCTAATGTTTCATTAATAAAGAGATTAAAAGTATACAATATTTTATCTTCTACATCACAGTTATTGATTCTTATAACAACTTCGGTATTTTCTAACCAGTGCAGTGCTGAAATAGATCCTTCATTTCCAAGAAGAATCAGTTGGATTACAGGACAAGAAATCATTGTCAGTACAATCGCTAACTTTTGACTTTTTGGGTAATGGATTTATATTTCCTCCATTCACATTGTTACTAGCCTTAGGGTTGGATTTTCGTTTGTAATTCTCATTCTTATCCCAATTACAGTTACGGGATTCCTAATAGCTTCAACAAGTTTAGGAATTGCATCAGTGATTATCTGAGCTATCATATTTTCAGTGGCATTTATATTCAGAGCACTTGCTTGAGTAGAATTTTCATGATTGTGCTCATTTTCATGATTGTTTTGGTTAGAGGAAACTTCATGTGACGTCTGAGTTGCAAACAAGAAGGAATTATTTATATCATAATTAAATAAGCAAGATATTAATAGCACATAGGCACATAATATATCAAAATCGTCGATCATTGCGACATTTACTCTTTCTCATATATATATGCGTCACTATTTTTTACATCTAATCTATATATTCTATATATATACATACACACTTTTTTTACAAGAAAGAAATTACGATAATGAACATATAAATATTATTTTTATGTTAGTAGTCTTTACATGTAGGGTTCCCGGTCATAATATTTCCAAGTGATATTCTCCCTAGTATTCCTTAGCTTGTTGCCGGTGTTTATCAATTATTCTCCATAGTGGTGTAGCTCTTCCATATTCTCTGATGTCATATTGGGGTAGTTGGATGTTTCGACTATAAACAACAAATGGATGACCATTCATTAAAGTATGAAAGCGAATGTATTACATTCGTTACCCATGCACATTCGCTTTCGCTATCTGATAACGAATGGGTATTGATTCATTAAATTAGTTGAACAAATGAATAACGAATACAAAGCTATTCGTTATGATTTAACATATGTGTTTGTTCGTTAACTATGCTAACGAATGGGCATACAAATGAACTGTCATTCGTGTATTTAAACATAACGAATGAGTCTATTCGTTGTCTAGGATTATGTGCCAAATGTACGACATTTATAAACCCAAGAGTAAACGAATGGATCTTCATTCGTTCATATTGTTTACCTAGAAAATTGAGAATACAAAGAGACACTCTGCCAAAATTTTTCCAAAAATCTTGACCTGCATAATCATATTTGAGTGATATCATTGTATTCAGCAGGTATATACGATTCCACTGAGTGTTTAATTGTGTAATTTGGACCATGTTTACTGGGTTAATTTGATTGATACTAGAACTAATATAAAATTGATCAATTGACAATCAAAGTGAATAAGTTTAATCAAACAAAGTATCTGTTTTGTTAACGATATCATTCCGATCAAAATGATATAAGTTTTAAGGTATAAATCAGACATTTGAGCCTAATTGTAAATTCATACTTGCATGTTAACTATCAGTTTTACTTCGCAATTTTGACTTTGAATAGTTAAAGTCAAACTATTCATTCGTCTCTCCATATTCGTTCTTTGTAACGAATGAGATGGTCATTCGTGATATTGTTAACGAATGTCTATTCATTAGTTATGTAATGTAATGAATATGTGTCATTCGTAAACTTGTTTAACGAATGAGAGTTATTGTTAATGAATGTACACATTCGTTTAATTTTATTTAATGAATGTGATCATTTGTTAATGCCAGTAATGAATGAGAATTTGTTTAGTTTTGATCAGAAGGAAAAATTCACCAAGTGTTGGTGAATTTTTAACATTCTTAAAGTATAA
>NW_027497538.1:0-80688 GCF_021521415.1 Bidens hawaiensis | reverse complement strand
TATTACAATTTTACAAATACATACCGTCTGTCTATTGGAATTATAATAGAAAATGCAAACCGAGGGAATAACAATCTGTTTTGTCCCAAAAATAAATATAAATTAATAATAAATTAATATAAAAATAGTAAATGATTATTTAATTTATTTCATCGGATTTAGTAATAAGCCCAATACAAACATCTGTATGCCAAAATCTTATTAAACATTAAACAAATCCATTAAAACATTTAACAAAGACTAAACAACAAATCAGTTGATATTAACAACCTAATAAACAATCCTGGTTGTTTAATCACTAAAATATTCAGTCATCATCCTCAACCATGCAAGGAGATTATAATAAAGTTTAAATAAGTTGAACACAAACTAAGTAAATAGACTTAGGGTTATAACCAAAACAAAACAACAAAACTAAAGATTCTGAATAAAAATAATCGTCGATCGCTTTAAATAGGACTAAATACATAGGAACAGTTTGAATGAACACAATGAAATTATTAGACAAAATAATACTTACATTTTCCATATATTGATCCATTTATTAAACGCTTTGAAGTTCTCCAAATCGTTGATTCAATCTCTGTCGTCTTTGCCGACATACACTACTGAAAAATCTAAGACATATAATTTATTATGATAATTAACATAAATGTAATTGAAGAGTCGTTAATCTTTAAATTGATAAAAAAAGATATATATGGGCCTAAAGTAATGGGCTATTTCAAATGGATCAAATTAAAAAGTTATACAAATATTGATAAATTATAATATAATTAGATATTTAGATATAATAAATTATAGCTATTTTTCTAAGATTTAAATTATTTTTTTTAAAACTTAATAAAGTTAAAGCACGATATATTGTTAAGAAAATATAATTATGTTTAAAGCGTATTTTCTTAACAAATATAACTATAAATTAAATATCTGATAATGATATATGTATAGAAAAATATATTGTTAATATGTATAATAGAAACCATATTCATTTGTTATTTAAGTTAGTTTTTAAAAGTGTAACACAAATACTAAATAAAAAAACATGTTATAAAAATATATCAAAATGATATAAATAAGGTGTTACCAAAAAACAAAGTTAAAAAGCACAAATAATTATATTTATAGAAGATGGTGGATTAAATTAAATTATGTTTATAGAAGATGGTGGATAACATTATTGTAAATAAAATTCAATTGATTAATATAAATTATGTTTGTGTCACAAATTTGATTTAATGACAGGGTCATTTTTAATAGATTTTATATACAACCAAAAAGCAACCATTAAAAAAATTAAATACAAACAGAAATTTAACCAAAGATTCAATTAAGGATAAATCAAATAAACAACCAACTTCCAAAGATAGTCACTCCAAAAAACAAAGATTTAAAAAACCAAACATAAAATATCCAAAAGTAATAGAAATACTTAAGATGTAAAACAAAACCGAATAAATTTAAAACCAAAGTTTAACCGTTCACTTAGAAGGGTTCTCCAACTTAGGAGTCAAAATAGCTCTAACATCACATGCTTCATTGGTCTTCCCAATCTCTTCAAAACTCTTCGCCTTAACCTTAGTTGAAGACATGCTAGGTTGATCATCAACTTCAAAAACTTCAACCAACTTTCTCTTTAGTTTGTCATCAGAAGACGTTGAAACTACCTTTTCCTCACTTGCAACATCCTGACCATCAACATTTGAATTCGGAGTCTGGTTATCTCTAATATCCGAAAGCTGTTATTAATAAAGTAATCAACATCAGACAATCATGTAACAAATGTTTGTTTCACCTATATATATAAATTTGAATTATAATACTTAACAAATATATATACCTTAACAGAAACAGAACCAGATGAATGAAATTCCGACATAGACGCTCCTAAAGAAACAGAATTAGAATCGGCTTGCTGAAAATTAAAAGGGTAACAAATAATTCAGTTAATGGAAATTACAATAAGTATAAAAAGAATGTAGCATTAAATAATTACCAAACGACTATGCTACCTTTTCTGAAATTCACTGAGAATATTTGTGTCATCAGTAAGCTTGTTGATACCGTAATCCTCCACACTGTTTCTGAAATTGAACTTTGCCACATCGATTTTAAAAGCAAATTTCTTTTCTAATAGAGAATCCAACTCTGCAGGGAATCCAACATTTTCAACCTCATTTTGTAAAAAAAATAAATAAAAAATAAATACTTAAAAATACAAATTGTGAACTAATATGTATAAAAATCTTTAAATTTACTAATTGAAAATTAACCTGCTTTTGAGAATCAATCAATTCAGCTGCAGTTTTGTTGATCAGCATTTTAGCATTTCTATCGAAGAGAGTCAACGACACCACACCAGTCGAATCTTGAACCCTTATCTTTATCTTGAATCTATATAAATTTTAAATTAGGTTACTACAAACAAAAATAGAATATTGAATATTTTGTAAATAAATATTTGAATTTGTTTTCACTAATTACCTAGGTGTAGGAACAACACCTAACACATTGCATCTAACTGTTTTGCACTCATATTCAGTTACCCCCTCACCAACATTTTCCATTAGTTTACGGCTACAAGTATTACACTCAATATAATACCACTCTGTATCTGGACATATGGCCTTAATTGTACCAAGGATAATGATATTCTTAGGCTGCAATAGCAAAAAAAAAACAAATTATGCAATATAATGGTTTAAATAGTGAATTTAATAATTAACTTACAAATATAATGGTACAAATATCACAAATGTTAAACAAATCTGTAGCTTTCAAAAACTCATCATCAACAGAAGAGAGCATCTTGACTGGAATCGGCTTACGAATAGAGACATCATTGTCAATCAGCATTTCGGCCAAACTACATATATAAAATTGACACATTTAATACAAAGTATAAGGGCTAAAATTTAAATAACCAAATCTAATATATCAAAGAAAATAGAGTAAATAAAGAAAACAAAATAATGTACCTGCTTTTGTATTCTTCAATCTCAAATAAGTAGTTATTAATGAACAAACGGCTAACATTAGATCCAAAAGAATTGGACACATAGAATTTCTCTACAAAAATAGAATATTAATGAATAATATATTAGATTAAGTTAGATTAAGGTGCTATGCTTCTATTTCAATTAACTTGAAAATACTAAATATTATTACCTTTACCATCAGAACCAGTGTAATACTTAACCCTACCAAACTGGAGAACAATAACGGCATGTGGTTCATCAAAATGATCAACGACATATTTAGAGAGTTCGGAAGCATAATGATCCCATAGCGTGAGATAAAGACAGTTTCCACTAAAATATAAATAAGTGTTCAGAATCAAGCTAATGTAAGTTAACAAAATTATTTAAATAAAATATCTACAAACAGTGGTACCTTAAATCACATAACTCCATTGTACGCTTGTTTTTGTATTTGACGTTTGAAACATTCGTCTTGAAAATATGAACCACATGACCAATTATATCTAAAATAAAGAATTAAATAAATTAAGTCAAACATTAACTGGAAATCTAAGAAAATAATTTCTTTGAATAGTAATAGCAATTTACCAATCGTGGACTTCAAAGAAATTTCCTTCTTGATTACGGATTCAAATGAAATCATCTTAAATCCAAACAGGCGACCTTCAAACTCATTACATGGATTAACATGAGTGTTTGGTCCAAACACTAATTTATTGGACAATCAATAATTCTGTAGTTTGTTCCATTTAAACCAACGCTCGGATTAACTATAGTAAGAGTTGAGCTTTCCTTGAGGAATCTTTTGAATTGGTAGATATCCTGTTTGTAAATTGTGGCTTGAATACGATTCTCCTGTCAATAAAGAAATAAGAAATTATTGAATAATAAAAACTGCAGAAAGTCTAACATATATACAGATTAATAAATACACACTTACCTCTTCATCCATTAAAACCATTTCGATCAAAAAATCCTCATTCACATTTTTGTTATCTTTTATGCTCCAAAGTCTCAAAACTTTAACCTTAAGAGTTGATGTTGATGTTTTGAGAACATCAATCTGATTCAGCATGGTTAAGTTCTGAGCTTCCATTGACATATGCTTAAAATGAAATATAAAACAGTTAAATAAAGTTGCAGAAAACTAAAAACAATTATCAAAAGTGTAGAAGCTTACATGATAAAGAAAATACGAATGGGATAAAATGAATATGATTATGAAAAATGAATATGTGATTACATATTATATAGTAGAATAGAATGTAGAGAGGTTTAATTTTGTTAAACGTATTATGTATAGAAAGTTTATTAAAATATAATCGAATATAATCAACCGTATTATATTAAATTATAATATCCAAAAATAACTTTATGTTTCTAAAAATATAAACGTTTTTTAAAGAAATTTGAATTTGAATATAATCATACCGTTCATATATTCTAAATAATCCAAAAATAAGTTATTGTTTCTTAATATAATATCAAATACGGTTATTTTAGTCAAAAACTTTAAAAATTTAAATATCAAAATAATTAAAGAACATTCAATTAGTAAATTATTTATTTAAATACGGTTATTTTAGTCAAAACTTTCAAAATTTATGAGTTGAAAAGTAAGTCAAAACGTAAACTAATCTTGGAATTAGTTAGGTACATTAATTCTGTAATAAATTTGTAATAAATCATTGCCTAAATTATTTTTGGAACATGAATATTATATAATTTAATATGTAATTGTAGGAAAATAAATCAAATAGTGAACGGAAATTGATCGACAATTATAACATAAATTGGAAAATCACCGGAAACCAAATAAGAATACAATTATGATAGTTGACTACAGAAAATATTTTAAAATTGCCCGCAAATTAAATATTTAATTGGCCGGAATAAAATGATAATCTAAACGGAAATTGGTTGGAAATAAAAACATAAATAACAAAGTGGCCGAAAAACAATGAAGAGTTCAATTATGATTGTTGAATAAAGAAAATAATATAAAATTGACCGTAAAATTTATTTTAACATAAGGTTATGTTATAAAAATTAATTATATACAACTTCATCGTTTGGCCGGAATATATTCATCGGATGTTATTATAATAATTAAGAATCTAAAGGAGAAAAAATCGTCTGTTAATTACCTTTATCATGTTCACCGGAGAATCGATCTGTTATAAGAAACATCAATTGCGAGAAAAAAACCTTATCGCATCTGGAATGACAAACCATGAATTGAATGGAAACCAAACGATTGTAGACCTTTGCAAAGATGGAATTGAAGAATAACATGGTGAATAACGGAGAAGGCGGAATACGACGGCCGGAATTAGTGTAGAATAGTAGCGGCGTATTAGGTTTAGCAAAGTTTGGTATGTTCGTAAAGAGATTAGAGAGAAAAATGACTGGTTGAATTGTTTGTGGATTATGGAAAATGGACCGGTTTTTTTTTATAGGGTTTTGTGGTTAAGATGACAAATGTCACAATATTAGACAATCTTAGAATGGAAATAAGATGACATGGAAGCCTAGGTGGACACCCTAGTAGAAGGACATGTGGAAGCATTGTGTTGATTTAATAGATTAGTAAGATTCACATGTTGAAGAGCTTCATGATATTGTTTTCATTATGCGATTTAGTGCGATTAATATGTGTTTATCGTATTAACTTACCAAAGGCTTGGGATTATGTAACCTTGTAAGGATTCTAATCTATCTTTACAATCAACAATCAATGTGGTTATATAATTTGCTCTTCATGGAATAACTTTTTATGGTTACAATGTTACTTGTAGAAAACTAGAGCGGGGGTTGTGTAGTTTCTCTTAACTTTAATTCAATTTTAACGAACTAATGACATTATATAAGTAAACAACAATAAGTAAAGATTTAAGGGTTAGAGATGACTCAACCGGATTTATAGCGGTTCAAGTGAAAGTGTAACATCCTAAAATTTTAATGATGAATAAAGGAAGTTATGTTTAGCGATTTCGCGTAATTGATTAATGTCGGGGAAGGAGCGGGTCTTGGACTTGGATTAATTGAGATGGGTTAAATGAGAATGGGATTTCAGGGATATAAATACCCCCAAAATCCCAAAATATCTTCATTTTCCCCCACTCTCCTAAACACACACATACACACACACCAAGCACACCCAAAACCGCCGCCGGCCGGGCCGAGAAAGAAGGAAGGATCGAGCGAGGTCCGGGTAAGAGAGAAAGATTAGTGGTGATACCAAGATAAACGAGATCCAAACAAGCTCAAAAGGTATGATTCTTGATCTTGGAAGTTTAAAGATCCGAGCTTTTAGTGTATAAACGACCGAAAATGGTCGGGAAGTGTAGTGGGTGGTATTGAACCTTAACAAGGGTGTTAAAATCGCCCGAAATGTTGATCAGAAACCGAAACAGCGGACATCTGGGCAACTTCGCCTTCATCTGGGCAACTTCGCCTTCATCTGGGCAACTTCGCCTTCAAGCGATGAACTTCGCCTGCAAGCTAAGTTCGCCTGATGAACTTCGCCTGCAAGCTAAGTTCGCCTGATGACAAGTTCGCCTGAGGTTTAAGTTCGCCTGATGATAAGTTCGCCTGAGGTTTAACTTCGCCTAAAGCTAAGTTCGCCTAAGGTTTAACTTCGCCTAAAGCTAAGTTCGCCTGAGGTTTAACTTCGCCTAAAGCTAAGTTCGCCTGAGGTTTAACTTCGCCTAAAGCCAAGTTCGTTTAGAAAATAAATTAAAAATCTAATGAAAAATGTGTTAAGACAGTTAATGGAAATAAAATTTTTCCAAGCTGACCTGGCAGCTCGACCCCAGCCAGGGGCTCTGCCCCTTGGACCCTGCTAGGGGCTGCCGCCCCTAGACCCCCCTGCCAGGGGCGCTGCCCCCGGACCCCCGTTCGTTGTGGGTCATATAAAGATAGAAATACATTATGAGAAGTGATAGTTAATTGATACGGTTACTTGTTATACAGTCAGCCGTGCACAACTGAAGAAAGGGATTACGATTAACGGTGAACGTAACCGTGTTCAGGTGAGTTTCTAGCCCCATTTATGTGTTATGTTTTCGGGGCTGTGTGCATACTCAATATGTTTGTTAATACGCTTATCCTAAGAGATAAGTGTATGCCTTATGTGAATAATGTGAAATGTATGAATGATTGCTTGATGGTACATGAACGATCTTCGGATATTGCATGTACTGTCAGGTTGTAACGCTAAGTTGAGGTAAGTATGATATGTATGCTTATGTGTATGAATGTGATAAAGTTAATAAAAGAAGGAAATGATGGTTGTATGGTTACGAAAAGGGTACCGAGCCCTAATAATACTCGAGGTATGATGTATGGTTGTATGGTAACGAAGAGGGAATCGAACCCTACTAATATTCGAGAACTAGGGAACCGAACCCTACTAATATTCGAGGAAAGAGGGAAACCGAGCCCTAATAATACTCGTGGAAAGAGGGAAACCGAGCCCTAATAATACTCGTGGAAAGAGGGTACCGAGCCCTAATAATACTCGAGGAAGGAGGGTACCGAGCCCTAATAATACTCGAGGAATGTAGGGCGTAATGCTCTTTATAACGTAAGATATGAAAGTAAGTTAATACAAAAGAAAGTAAGTAAGTAAGAAAGTAAGAAAGTATGAAAGTAAGGAATTATGAAAGTACGAATGAAAGAATATAATGTTATGTGAATGGTATGATTATGTGATTATCTAGAACTCACTCAGCGTAGCTGACTTTTAGTATGCACGCAGGTGAGTAGGATGAGACAGCTGGCTTGAGCGGGGACACATGGCAGAAGAATAAGAGCCTGGCATCTGAAGACTTATGATGTTTTAATTTTAATGCTTTAAAGTTGAAAGACAATGGATGTTTTGAGACAAGTTATGAATTATGTAATGTTTTATGAAAGTTTTATATTCCGCGTAAATGTTTTAATTAACTCTGATATTTAGAACTGTGTTTATGAGTAAATCCAACACGAAAGTAGGGCTACCGGTAACGGGGCCTTACAGAATGTTAACTAATTCACTCTACGTCCTCTCCCATATCCTCGATTGAGAGTTTTCTTCACCAGTCGTCTCTCTAAAATGATAGAGATCATCAGAACAAACGTCCCACTCTTCAAAGGAATTGATCACCCTCTTCACCAAGCACACAAGATACTTGGCTTTACAGTGTTTTCTAATCTCACTATGTCAAAATAACACACCAGGTATGTAACATTCCCAAAATGTGATCCAAGTTTGACAACTTAGAAAAGTTGAAGGATCAAAAATATTCTCAAGACAAGTAATGAGAAAATTTAGATAAGAAAATAAAATCATTTCATGTTAAGAAAATAAAATATTCCATAAGGAAATTCATCTCATATTAAGGAAATAGGAAAAGAGAATCTATCCTACATGGAAAGATGGAAGAAAAAGGAAGCATTACACATGGAATTTCATCACACATGTAAAGTAAGAAAAATTTGGAATCTATTTATAAGAAGACGAGTTTCCGTAATAATATTCTTTTATGCCTAGCATGCAACTAGTGGTCTTAGCGGAGGGTGCAAAGCACCCGACGCGCACCGGCACGAGCACGGCATGGGCGAGGGGTGCAATGTGGCGCTTTGATGTCGCACTCGCACGCTCGCATCGCCGCGAGCCGCTTTAGAGCCACCTTAGTATTTTTGTAAAATGGAAGTAAGACCAAGACATTACAAGTTACCAAAGACAAGGGACTAAAAGTGAAAAATCTGAAATATTAGTCCTTCGCGCTACGCGAAGAACAACCACGTGACTCCTTCGCACTACGCGAAGCAGTCATTTTGCATGTATGACATGTGTGGACATGTGACATCACGTTTCCGACCACATGACATCACCAACGATGACTCAGCAGAACTAAAGTTGTTCACGCGACGCGAACGACTTAAGTCTTTCTCCTTCACGCGGCATGAAGGAGTAGAAAATTGGATATAAAAGGGGAGACTCACTGCACATTCCAATCTCACACCAAAACTCTCTCTCACCCACTTTGCATCGTTTTGCGTGCTGAGCATCGTAGTGCGTGCTAAGTCCCGAAGTTCTGAAGGTATAAACTCTAGTAGGCGACATAGAGTAAAAGTGATGCTCGTACAAGCTTAAGCATATAAACTCCGAATAGCCGTGTGAGGTAGGATTTCTGCCGAAGTTATTATTTTATTGTTATATCATGACTTAGACCCTAGTCGGGGTATAGCCTATACCTTGATCAGATTTATAAATACAAAGGTTATAAATAAAATAATGTTTCTTTATAATTAAGCAACATATAATTTAATATACATAAGGATATAGTTAAAATATTGTTTCTTTAAGATTAAGAACCATAATGTGTTACATACAATGGGTATAGTTAAAATGTTTCTTCACAATTAAGAACGTAAAAGTTTTATATGAAAGGAGTATAGTCAAATAATGTTTCTTCATGAATAAGAAACATATGATTTTACATACAAGGATTTTAGTCATATTGACGTTTCTTCATGAAGAAGAAACTTATTATAGATATTTCTTAATGAAGAAAAAACTTAGTACACAATTGGTAAATAAAGAGAAAGATTTCATATCTAAATATTTTATTCAAACAAATGATCATTCAATGTTTAAATCTATCAAAACCAGACTAAAGGTCTGAAGCCGGATCAAGAGACGATCCAGATATTTATATAAACCTATTTTATTATAGTTTAATCATCATTCATTCAACAAAGGTTTTCAAACGAGATCACCACATCATTCAGAACAGACAATCACAGGTGAATACGTTAAACCTTTTACAATCAGTCATTAAGATAAACGAGTTGTTTATCTTAAACAGTCATTCATATGTTTATTAGAGATTACGTGATCTCTAACATACAAAGATTAAAAGAATTACGTGATCCCTAACTTATAAGATAGAATATAAAAAGCAACTTAGACCGAGTACACATGTGTCTGAATCCAAACATATCAATCAAGGCTACGTAGCCGCAGACTAGAAATCTTAATAAAATTTCTCCAATGACATCAGTTCTTGGAGAACCTTAATTGTGCGCGTATGGAAAGTGGTACAAATCCCAGAAATAAGAGGCGTTTCTTCTGAGATTGTTCAAGAAATTATCTTGTCAGTTAGTCAAAGATTTAATAGATATTTTTAGAGTCAACGATTTACCAGCATATCGCTGACGTATTTCCCCCCCACATTTCAGGGAAAACATATTAGCACTAGTAGCAAGGAATTAGAGTCAGTCATGAAGTTAGATGCTCGTAAGGTAGATATGACTCAAAAAAATTTTATTATTAAAAAATATTGTAAACAATATTTAAACATGATTTGTAAAGTCAAACAAGATTTATAAATTAAACACTCGAGTATTTATTATCCGAGAAGCTTTCCAAATAAATTAATATTTTATTATATACCACGACTTCTGTTACACCCCGACCAAAGGCGGCGGAACATGCCGGGGCGCAACATATTGATTGGACAGTAGCTCAAAAGACACTAATTAAAGCGACAATGAATATTTAATTTTATTAACATTAAACACGTACACAAATTCAATAATTATAATAATTACATCATATTCTTGTATGTTGAATAATATCCTAAGGTCAAACTATTGTCTTCCAACTTGAATAATATCAACTACTTGTACCTGTAACATGTATGAAAATAGAGTTTGTCAACACGAATGTTGGTGAGAATGCATAATTTTTAGTTTTATATATATATATATATATAGATAGATAGATAGATAGATAAATCACAATTCATATGTAAATGATGAGTATTACAATTCCTATGCAAATGTAAACAACTAAATAGATGTGGACCCGTTCTTATTGGTATGAAATTAAAGTACTTGGGTAAATGTATGATCATACTAGATGAGGATAGATGAGGATGTGATACCAACCACCAAACATAAAATAAACAATTAAGCACATAGAGCATTATCATAGAGCATGCAATAATCACACATAAACATATATTGAATTGTGCTATGAATATATAAGTAAATAAAAATGAGTATTTTAAATAGGGTATACATGTCACCCCCAAAATTTAAAAGATGAAAAAGGGGGATATGTAAACTCATCTTTGAGATTAAAGCCAAACTTGAAATGACAACTGAAAGCACGTTAAAGAAAATGAACGATCGAACCTCACGAACTATAAATAAAAAAAATATAATAATTAAAGACTAACTAATGGGATTGTAAAGTTTAAAGAATACTAGATCTAATGTATAAATATTAAGATAAAAACAAGGAAAAGATCAAAAAGGAAGATGAAATACAAAATCAGTTTTTAGACAACAAACTGTTCTGTTTTGATTAAGGTATTTAAAATATCAAACAATTTTATTATAAATCAAGACTTTCCAGTCTACTAAAATAGAATTTTTTGAACAACTTTCATTTAAAAAAGTTTTGCAAATTCGTAACCTAAATAGGCCAAAACAGCCATGTGAATCAGAGGGTACGAATCTGCGCACTGTTTTTAAAAGATTAATTGCGAACTCAAAGGAATGAATTAAAATGCGTAAAAATAGTTTTTAAAACCGTATTTCATTGAAGTATATCATAGAATTTGGTTTTGCACTTTTTCAGTTTGTTATAAACAAGATATGCCTATTTCTTTGGCGGCTATATCTAATGTCAAAACTGAAATATTGCTAAAAGCAATATTCTAACGATTTCGAAAAGGAATTTGATGAAATAAAATTATGGAATTTTTTGGATATGATTATATAACATTTATTAGCATATATCATCAAAAATCCTTGGGTCATTTGAACAAAAAAATAATAATTCAATACAGAAAAATAAAGATGTAAGAACGTTTCAAGTGTGACCTTCGTGTAATCGATCATCTCCTTGTGTTCTTTGTCTCATCCACCCTATACACCATGGTGTATGGATTATGTGGATTACTAGACATGATTGTGTTATGGTCATATGACCATTGATTAACTAGTATGAACAAGAATTTAAAATAAATAGAAATAAGATGAAGAAGACTTGAATAATTAAAACCTTACATTTGAAATGGAAAAAAATAATCTCTTGAACTTGTCAAATATTGGTGCAAGAATAAAAAAGGTGGGAGTGAGTTCTTATTTATACTAAAATAAGGAGGTTATTCTTTAAAATGTTTTAATGATAAAATTGATTCGGAGAGTGATTTGGGGGAGAAGGTTTGATCAAAATTTGAATGGTGTAGGAAGATATTTTTCATCTTCTAAAAATAAAAAACTTTAGGTAAAAATAAAGGTGACAAAAATAAATGTGACATAACTAGATTAAAATGATGTACTTTGGTTATGCACCAATAATGTTATTTATGTAACATTTGAATAAAGAAAAAAATCATGAGTGTTATAATTTTTATTTATATACATATTAGTAATGATTAATATTATTAAATAACTTTAGGAAAGAAAAACTATTACGTATGAAATATGTAACATATGGGTATATGTATAATTAACTGAATCACATCGAAAATTTTAAACGAGTTGGGTTTTCGGGTCCGAAAATTGACGAATGTTACAACTTCCGCTAAATAACCCGCAATTCTGATATATTTACAAAACATGTACCAACTATTGATCATACGCTAGGCTCTAAGCCGGGGTGTGACAAGGTACTTACCTAATACTATTTAAGGTATTTACCTAATGCTAATTAACTTTATATCAAAATTGAGTTCTCAACCCAATACAAAACAACACCATGTCAAGATAGTGTGTCCTCACTCGATCACCAACTAATAATGATTCCCCACTTGTCGAAATACTAGAACAATCTCTAGTGTCGACCCCTCAAATTGCAAGAAAGATTGGTTGGATGTTTAATTTTAAAAGCTCTTCTTTTTTGCTACACTTTTATTTCCTCTCTATATAATTGAAGCTTGATTAGACTAGAATAATAGAAGATACTAGCCTTGAAGTATGTAGTTAAATGCTGTAGAGCAAGGGATGCAGATTTAGTTTGAATAAGCCTTCTATTTATAGCCAAGCCTAAAGTGACTGGTCTCCCGACGGTCGATTCCCTAGTCGTTCCAATTGATTGTGGAAGCCCAGTTTACTTCATATTGGGTTATCAATGTGAACATTATATGTGGTCATTTTCTTTATTTTTGGCCTTTTATGGTTGGGCAACAAGTGTGAGAGCTTTTCTCCTTCACATCACACAACCCAGGTACTTGACCATTTTCGATAAACATACTTTACAAACTTCTTCCAAAATAGCAACACTCGCCTTATTTGAGTTGACTTGCTCATTTGATGAGTTTGGTTGTTCAAGACATGGATTTAATGGAAGACTTAAAAATAGTGGAATAAGTCTTTCAAATATTTTATATTTAAACAAAATTGTGTTTAAATATATTTTTTAGAATTATCCTAAGTTTATAAAAATTAACAACATATCTTAACTAAGTTGTTGATTTGCCTTCCATGGATTAGTCTTCTAATTTCATCATCTTCATGCTTGTGTAGAAATCTTGATTTAACCCTTAGTAGACATGAACTTGATAATCTTGATCTTTGGTTGTTTACAGTCTTGATTAAGTCTTATGTTGCTTAATTGTGAATAATAATGATCAATCAAGTGTTAAAGGATATGTGTGTGACATAAAACATCAATGGTGAACTAATATTATTTTATGACACATTGTCTTAATTAAGATATTATCAAAACATTAAGGTTGATTGAAGTTTAAACTATTGTTTTTCCAACATTACTATCATTTTAACTTTGCAAAGTTTATATGGTTAAATAACCTTGGCCGAAGTTTAGTCTGTTTCCCTGTTTTGCGTATATAAAATGATCTCACCATGAAAAAGTATGTGTTATTCTTATTTGGCTAGGTGCATTTAAGTAGTGTTTGCTATGCATGAATGACATGAGGGATGAAATGAGTCATCGTAAGAGAATGAAAAACAAGTGTTTGCATGACAGAAAAATTCATGATTTGAGCATCGGTTAAACTCACGGTATGAGTAAAGTCAAATATATGTTTTGTATTTCAAGGTATTCTTGTTTAGATATGTATAGGTACATTTACTACAATATCTCAAATGTATATAAAGAGAGTCTTTATTGTTTATATTAATATATTTTAATAAAAATTGTGACTCAATTCCTACAACTTCATGTTACGAGTGTGATAAGATTCGCAACCCTAAAGTTTACACCTTATTGATGAAGATGATAATCATAACATGATATAGAAAGACGGTAAAAATAACGTGTGACAACATGTTACGCTGTTGACAATTGTCAAATTAGTGATATTTGGTCGGATTTATGTAACGATCACAATACCGACCATGTCCTTTGAGGAGTAGTAGATGTTAAAAACCAATGAATATGAGTATCCATCAAAGAAACATTGGCTAACGTTGTTGTCATGTGTGGCCACATGTTGTGGTATTGTCAATCCCTAAACTTAGGGATAAGCAATTTTATATCTTTATATCGGGAAGGTGAGTATTGGTATCGTTCCGCTATCGACCGAACACAACAGCATTGGTACTAAAATTCTTTTTTATGTTTTCGGAATCGGTATTGCTCATTTTTGATATATTCAATCATATCGGTACAAAACCAATAAAATGGGTACATTATTCAGTTTATACTTACACTTAATTTCTGTATCATGATTCATCAATATGTTGCCGATTTCATCATAGTTAAGTCTTGTTTGAAATGGCTACTATGAGACCTAGAGCAAATAGTAGGCTTACTTTGATACGCGTAATTTGTTAATTTGGTAAAGAAATATATGGTACAATATCACTGATTGACCGGTTGTAATTAAAAAAAATATTAAAGATACATTAAAACCCTTAGACATTTAGATTGTGTGTAGTGAATAACGCCCATATGAAAGCGTTGTATATCATATGATGTTACGTCACTACGAGGCATTATACATAAAAGGTGTGTATTAGATAACCCCCTTAGTATCATTACTTCATTATTATTTTTTATTAAAAAAACATGAAAACATCTCGCTATTCATTACCCCACCCAATCATTACTTTACCAATCACAAACCTTTAACACCACTATTGTGGGGGGGAAATGTTCACACCTCCAAGCACCCCTTGGGGTGGTGGGGGGTTATGGTGGGAAAGGCGCCCCACTACGGTTGAGAGTTTCTTCCACCATAGCGGCATAGCCCGTAGGCATATGTTATATGTTGTGTACAATTGTACATCAAGTTTGGTTGGGTGTTTTTCCCTTTTGTTTGGTTACGTTTTCTTTTCAATTTTGTTTGAATCTGCTCGCCCTTCTATGCATTACCTTTTCCACATCAAGTTGTGTTTTTAAATAATGCATTGTCGGTTCTAAAAAAGTAACGTCATATACGATAAAACATAATTATCTTTAAATTAATACAAATAATTTACTAATTTCGAAAAAAATATACTATATTTTAAATTCTTGCAACTCAAATTATATCAACCGCTTTCAGTTTATAAAAAAAAAAATCAAGTGTAATTATTGAGAAATCTTTTAAATTTATTGAAATTGTGATAGGTGCACTTGTGAGTTGAGTAGAATATGTTTATGAAATAAACAATACATGTAATCACGGTGTCGTGATAATGATATGATTAGTTTAAAACTAGTTGGTGATGTGCTTCGTATCACCTTCGAATATTCTACAATTATGAAATGATATCGTTTTCATTCCACTATTACTCAACATTCAATTTTCAATAATTATAATTATAATTATTGTTTCTTTAATAATCATATAATTATTTGATTTATTCATTAACGCGAGCTATTAAAAGTTATTTTCATCGTAAATTGTTGGTTCCTGGACTTGCTTGAAATGAAAGTATTCAACAAGAACCCCGTTTATCCAAAGATTGGTAGAAGAATTAAGTCATAATCTAATTTATGGGTGTTGCATAGAGATAAAAAAACTCGGTATAGTATGGAAATAGTGGCATAAATTTCGTATTTCTAGTTTCCGTCAAGATGTTATTGTACATCTTGATGTACCACTAGACTCTGGTTGCCAGAATGTTATAAATTATAATCATAAGGTCATGAGGCATACATTACATATGCGTCACATCACTTATTTTTACCTCTTTTAACGTGTTCTTATCTAAAAGAAATGGTTTAACCCCACTTAGCCCATTCAGTTTAATTTAAAAACAAATTTTAAATTATTATGTGTGCGTTTAGAGGATTTTAAAGCTCATTAACATTTTAACCCATCTTGCTTTTAGCGCCCATTAACCTATGAAGAAAGTGGTTTCCCACTTAACATATGCCAAATCAGCTTAACGCCTTGGGCTTTAAGATATACTCCACGGCCTAATAATAACCATATACTTCCGTCATTGAAAAGTCATCGTAGACTTTAATAAGAATTCGAGAAAATAGACTTAGTTGGAGACTTAAATTCGAGAATTTTGACATGTACAAGTAGAGTGTAATATAATTGTATAAGTTTGCATGACTTGTATAAATTTACAAACACATCTTTGTTTTTTCATTTCCTTTCCTTGTATATGTATATATATTTAGTTTGAAATTGTGTTATATGAGAATTATATAATTTATATTGTTCTCTTGTTATTACTTATATGAACATAGGTATATCATCAAAGTTTAAGAAAAGAAGACGAGTGAAATCACCGAGGCATGAGCTTTCTTGAATAATTACGAGCTAAGTTTCCAACTCAAATTGGACACACTGGACGGATATAGTTCGATTTGTATCGTTACATGCTCGATGCCAAATTAATGCTTGTTCAATTCAAACTCGTTCGTTGAGCAACTGAACGCCACATAAAACAAGATAATGCTCTAAAAAAAGGAATAAAAGATAAAAACAAAACAAAACACTAGAATCAAAGAATATGTTCAACTGCCTACCGGTTAGATTAATGTCCAAAATCAAACAATGCCATAGGCTCATAATTACCATATAATGAATCAAAAGATTTACAAAAATAGATATTTAAAACGTTATAAAATCCAAAAACAAATGAACAATATTTATAATACATTGGTAAAATAAAATATAGATAATACATAAAATATACCACTATGACCATTGACCAATACAACAAAAAGGTAAACGAGAAAAACTGATTTTGGACTAAAATGACAAGTTTTGATTGGTACGCCACCCGGTTGCTTAGCCCAAAAAACCAAGTTAGTGGATCTTCTAGTTCAAGGTCCAATCGGCCAATTCATTTTGTCACTACTACTTTGATATTTGATATTGTTATTAGTAGTATTGTGTAGTTGTGTACCACTATACCTACTAAATTTTGGAGTCATAATCTCTCTACATTAGGGAATCTACATAACTACATTTTAAGCTTAAACGCACTTTTTAATTATTTATTTCTTCTAATATGGCATGCCAGTTATGCATGCTATAGATAGAGTTGACAATTTCTCGTATACGCAATGTTTTAAAAACCGGTTTTTATTTATATCAGATTAAGCTAAAAAATGGTATAACCGGTTAAACCAGTTTGTACTAAAAGGTTCAATTGGGTTTGATAATTAACCTTATAATTTCATATAAATACTACTTCAACATAAAAAATAACCAAAAATACATAATTTTATAATAGAAAATAATCCATAACCAAAAATTAATACAAAATCACTCGATTAATAAACCAATTTTAAACCATTAATAAACATCATACATTCACACATATTGTTCGAAAAAAACAAACATCAAACCTGCAAAATTATCAAACAAAGAGTGGTTTGTACGTTGGAGTTTGGATTGAAGCTTCAGTCAATTAACAAACCATTCAGTCAATTACATAATATGCATAGAAAATTAGAAACCAACCTTATGATTGAAGCTTCAATAGCAATTTAGCAGTTCTCGACTTCTTGTATAATCAACTATGGCATGCACTTCTTGTTTAGTCGGTTCTCACTAGCCAATCGTGAAGGGTGAAGGCCAAAGGGTGATTGATACGTCGTTCGTTAAATGCTACCATAGGTTAAAAGTAATTGTTAAAAGATCAGGACTTGTACCATAAAAAATATGGTGGGCCTTAAAACCGGTTTTTATGAAAACCGGCTGGTTTGATGATCCATCAAACCGCTCAAATATATCGGGTACAAGTTATCGGGCTATTGGACAGAATCCGGTTCAACCGGTTGAACTGGCCGGTTTTAACCGGTTTTTAAAACATTGCATATAGGAGAGAGTTTTGTTAAGCTTAGGGGCTGTTTGGTAGTCTCTTAACAGTCATTAAGAGGCTATCTTTTAATGGTTCATAACCTCTTAATGGTTAAGAAGTAGCCTTAAATTTGAATGATCATAACCATTCAAATTAAAAAACATCATCCACTCCCAGTTACATGTTGGGTATTACTTTTCAAGGAAATATTCTCAATATGTCTGGTTTTATTTGACAAGTCAAACAAATGTCTGCAAACAAAGAAAATCCTTAATATGTCCATAATGAACACGCTTGATGCCTAAGTCCATAACTTATACATGATAACCTACCTTTTTTTTCAACCAGTAAGTAGAATTTGTATGTCCATTTATACGCTAGGTTCCTATTTTAAATGTTAAAAAAACATTAGGTGACGACTTGATAGCAATAAAATATATTTTATCAAAATAATATACCATACTATATTTGATCATTTTAGTATAGCATATATATATATATATATATATATATATATATATATATACTAGCTTTATAGCTTGTGCCACACACAAAATGATCTAAATTATAAATTACAAGTAAAACAAATAATTACGTAACGTATATGAAAAAAAGTATTACGTATATTCTTGTATATATTTTATGTGTACATAAATTGATTTTATTTATCACAAAATGATTTTTTAAAATGAACTTAATAAAAACATACACGTACAAAAACGCACACGAGAACGCTCTTTATATTGAAAATTCCATTCTTATTATCATATATGTATAATTGAAAGAATTTTGGTCATGAACCAATTTAGGAAATAAGATTTATCACGCGATAGTAATTTTAAACACTCAGCCTAAATACAAAAGGAGCTTTACTTTTATTGATAAATTTATGAATTTACCACTCATCGAAGAAAATGAGAACATTAAACTGTAACGACAGATGTTTTTCAATAATATGTTTTTCTAAGCTAAACCATGAAAAAGATTTTAATAAATTTTAAGGGGCTTATCGACTTTTTCATAATAACAACATAAAAGTAATATGTTAACCCATTCAATTTTGTGACTATTTTACTTCATTTAAGCATAGTTTTGCATGACATGCTGTTGGTGCATTTTGTGACCGTCGCTATGCAATTCCGACTAGTTGGGTGAAGTTGTGGAGGGAGCCAACTTCACGTGTTGGTGAAGTTAGAACAACTTCACGTGTTGGTGAAGTCAGGAACAACTTCACGTGTTGGTGAAGTTAGAACAACTTCACCATAGGCGAAGTTAGAACAACTTCGCCATTGGCGCAGTTAGGACAACTTCGCCTACAGGCCCAAACCCAAGCCCGCGAAGTTGGTTCATCTATATATATGTGTGTCTTGTTTAGGGTTTAGAAAAAAAGAAAAACTGAGAGTATTTGTGTAGCTGTCATTGTTTAGAGAGAAACAGCTAGAGAGTGTCGTGTGGGCAGACCCGAGGTAGATCTCACCTCGGGTCGGCCGTGTTTTTTGTTTTGTTCGGTATGTAACGTGGTTTGGTTATTATATAGAGGATCTGTAGATTCGTTTATCCCATTCGTGTGTTTGTTTATGTGTAATCGTGTTCTTCGTCTCCTACACCATTAAACGAGTCTAGGAGGATTCCGCACTCCTAGACCTCGTGCGGATCTCGTATCGATTAGCGAAGCCCCGGGGGGACTTACACATGCTTTCCATATGTGACAAATGGAATATTTTGCTTAAATACGAGTAACACTGCCTAAATATTAGTGGCACAAGCATATAGACTGAAAGTCTACTGACGTACTGAATGTACAGTGAACAAACATACATACTGAAAGTCTACTAACGTACTGAATGTACAGTGAACAAACATATGGACATGAAGTCTACTGAATTTACTAAGACCAAACATATAGACGAAAGTCGACTGGTGTACTTAGTAGCATAACAATTTTCGGGACGAAAATTCTTTCAACAAGGGGATGATGTGACACCCGGCATTTTCAGGTTAACTCCGTTAACTAAACCCAGTTAAATTCTGTTGACTGTGTCAGTAAAACCATTTAGTTATGTTAACTAAGTTAATGAACTCCCATGCATATAGTGTCATGTATGCATACATTAAGTCAGTGGTGTCGTTGGTGACCTAAGTGAGAGTAAATAGTTATTGATAACTAGAATAATAAACTTGTCACACATGTTATAATAAACTTGTCACACGTGATATGTTACATGTATTATATGTGATGGATGTAATTATGTTACATGCTTAATATGCTACATGATTAGTTGTTGTATACTTATATGTTGTAAGAGAATTGAACAATTGAATAACATAACATATTACATGATAAGTATCAAAAAAAAAAAAATGCATAACATATAATTACTAGGAAATGCTTATAATAAAATGTAACATGTCTCAAATTAAATTAAATAAAGTTATCTAAAGTTTAATCAAATTGATGATGACTTAATGATGGTGTAAATGAATATGTAATGATGAGTAAATAGCAATGAAGGTTAAAACTTTTCTTTTTCTTCCTTTGGCCGTCCATTTCACACCCACACCCACACTTTGTATTTTCTAAAAATTCTCTCAAATATCATAAACAACTTGGTGATTCTTAGAAGCAAGAGTGTAGAGTTCTTGGACCATGCAATAGGTAAATATGGTTTAGTACATTTTCTTATTCATATTTTGATTTTGGGTCATGAAAACCTAGTATCCAAATAATCGAATTTGTGAAAATGAACTAAGAATAATCAAGGTTGATTTTTAAAAGAAATTGTGTGTCTTATCATAAAGGAAAATTTGGAAACCTTTTGTACATAAATATTTTTTTATAAATTTGTAAAATAATGAAATACATGAGATTTGATTATAGAAAATGGTTCCTTGATGATTAAAGATCATAAGGATATAAGAATCATGATTCTTGTGACTTTTGGTTTGAATCTGCTTGTTGACAAATTATGTGTTTTAGATTGTAGATTGAATAACTTGATGATAAGTTGGTGTTTCTGATTGATTTTTGATACTATGATTAAGTACTTTGAATCTAGTTTCAAAAAGTCAGGAATCATAATTTTTGGACTTTGTTTGACTGCTTTTTAGTAATTTCCAAAATTGGATTACAATCCTGATTGAAAGAGAAAGTTTCTGAGCTGTGTTGTAAATTGTATAACTTGAGATTGAAAATGGATATGGGTGTTATTCCAATTCTGGAATGTTATAAATTGAAGTAGAAATCTAATCCAATTGGTCTTGCATCAATTGAACAAATATAAAATTTTTGGAAAATATTTGTGTACTGTTGTGTTAAAATAGAGACTGAAATTAGGTTGTTGTAGAGTGTGAATATTCTGTATATTTGTGTCAATTGGAAAATTCTAAGAAAAATATATGTTATACCTAATACTTGTTAGAATATGTGTGAATTATTTGGTAATTTAATTACAAGTTTTGGTTGGCTGGAAAAATCAGTTTTCATGATTGAAAACTTGTAAAGGATGATTAGCATATTGGTTAGTAAAAATAATTGTAGTTTGTAATAGAATTGTAAGATCCCGTTTTCTCGTTTTATTAAATAAATAAATTATGAGTTATTATGAGTCGGGCTTGTGTTGGGTTAAATGGATAAGAGATATGGACTAGGTTAAATGGAAAGGAGAAAAGACCTTGGGCTAAAGACCATGACCCCAAAATATATAAACCATAATCACCACTTAATTCCTCATTTACACATATTTCATACACCATCTAAAACATACACTTAAGCTCCCTCTCAAATTTCTCTTATCTCTCTAGCCGAAATCACCAAGGAAGCCGAGCACCGACCCAAGGTAATGATAGTATGATCTTGTATAAACCCAAACCCGTAGGATATGGTCACGAAACGACGAGTCGACACCGTTAAATCGTTTAAGCCACGAGATCCGAATGAAATCGGGTATAAACCGAACCTAATATGAGCTTAGAGGTCACCCTAGCTCAGATCTGGATCGAACGAGGAGAAAAACGGTGAAAAACGAGTCAAAACTCGTTTTTCCGGCGAATCCATGTTTTTCCGGCAACGGCGCCGGAAAAGGTGTACGAGGTAAGGATGTCAGGGAATGTTCCCTGACATTCTGACCTAACCCTAGTTCGTTAGTGGGCATAACGAATTAGCAAGTAATTCGTGTGTTGATTCGTTAAGGGAGGAATAACGAACTAAGTCTCATTAGCTAAGCGGTTCGTTATAATGCCAGCTCGTTATAGAGAGTCCAATTCTTGATGATGACCAGTTCGCTAAAATGTCTAATTCGTTACGAGGACTGGTTCGTTATAAGAGTTCAATTCGTCATAAGGTTCAATTCGTTAACCAGACCAAACGAATAAGGTCTGATTCGTTATAAAGTAACGAATGGGTTCATTCGTTATGAACCCCATTCGTTAAAGGACTGGGACGAACTAGAAGTTTAATAAAATGTCAGAATGGTCCCTGGACTTATAAAAGAATGATTTATTACAAAGAAGCCCTTAGACTTTTAAGTTAGCAAATTAATTAATGATTCAAAATCTTAATGGAAAATGTGTTAAGACAGTTAATAGAAATAAAATTTTTCCAAGCTGACCTGGGAGCTCGACCCCAGCCAGGGGCTCTACCTCTTGGACCCCGCTAGGGGCTGCCGCCCCTAGAACCCCGCTGCCCCCGGACCCCCGTACATTGTGGGTAATAATTAAACTAGAATCACGATCTGGGTAGTGATAGTTAAATTGATACGTGTAGTTGTTATACAATTAGTCGTGCACAGCGCAAGAAGGGAATAACTATTTACGGTGAACGTAACCGACTTCAGGTGAGTTTCTAGCCCCATTCCTTGTTATGTTTTCGGGGCTGTGTGCATACTCGATGTGATTAGTTAATACACTTATCCTAAGTGATAAGTGTATGCTATATATGTTTTATGTGAAAGATATGATTGACTGCTTGTCACATGAACGATTTTCGGATATTGCATGTACTGCCAGGTAAAGGTTTGATGATAAAATTGTTGTATATGAAGAATGAATGATGTATGTATGTATGAAACTTACAATTATGTATATAGAAAGGTATGGTATGAAGGTATGGAATAAAGGGTGACCGGACCCTAATAATATCCAAGGATGGAGGTAGTACTAGGATGGGTGACCTCCTGGGAAGTCTCCATCTGGGCAACCAAAAACAAATCCGTGAGCTCTTCGTGGGCAGAGCGGACAATATTGGTGGTGCGAGGGGCCGGATGTTACAGTACCGGACCCTAATAATATCCGAGGATGAAGGGAGACCGGACCCTAATAATATTCGAGGATGGAGGGTACCAGACCCTAATAATATCCGAGGTATGTAGGGTGAAATGCCCTTTATAACGTAAGGTTAGCTATAAATGTGTATGGATAAATGAAGTACATGTTATGTACGTAACGCTTACCTTCGGGAACGTATATGTGTATGTAAAACAAGTTATATGATTAACTAGAACTCACTCAGCGTAGCTGACTTTTAGTATGCACGCAAGTTAATAGATTGAGACAACTGGTTTAAGATGGACACATGGCATGATTGAAGAGGCTGGCATCTGAAGACTGTCATGATGTTTTGAATGTTATATTTTATGTTATGTATTAAAAAAAAGACAATTATGGATATTTGTAACGAATGGTTAATGTAATATGTTATATTTTATGTTATGTATTAAAAAAGACAAATTATGGATATTTGTAACGAATGGTTGATGTTTTAAATTATGGATATTTGTAACGAATGGTTGATTTTCAAACTATCCTTAGTTTTCCTTCTCTTTTCCTCCTTTAAAAAAACTCAAGAACAGGCCGTAGGGGTTCTAGGAATCGCTTAGCATATACTTATAGTGCTTGTATGATTTAGGCACTAGAACAACTTTGGCAGTTGACTTTCAATTTGAACAACATTCGAGGTGAGTTTCACTACCCCACTTTTTACTTACCTTTTGGGGGGAAAACATGCAACATACAAACTTTTTGGATAATTGTAGACTTTTTGATACCTCATGGGTACATAGTGCACTTAAACTGAAGTCCCCCATGCATATTGGAACGTTAACAATTGTACATTGGCTCGGTAATGAAAGTTAGTACTACTGGGTTTGACGAACCCCCTCGGGGCTCTCGGTTGAGGGAGTCGCTGGGCGTTTCATTTACTAGGAACGCAATATGCACTAGTCTTATATCAGACTCCGTGGGTGGCAAACAGACTAACAAGTCAGCCTCGGTCACAGTGGAACTCACACTAATGTAACATGATTGCTAGCGTAATTAACTAGCGGTATTACTAATGCATACATTATCCATGCTTTATTGCTTACAACGTTTACTTACTAAATGGTTTGTTTAACAAACTTGTTTTTAAACTCAAACCTGTGAACTCACCAACCGTTGTGTTGACCCGTTTTAGCATGTCTTTCTCAGGTGTTTAAGGTGCACGTGAGAAATTGAAATGAGTCTAGGATGCATGGATCCCACTAAACATCGAATTATGCTGGGAGTCTTTAATGAAATGTTATGTCTGGGCGTCTTGACACACACTCTGGGTTTTTAAGTGTTTTCATAAATTATACGCTTCCGCAAATGTAAAAACTTTATTGTAAATGTACTTACCTCATTTATGATGAACAACAATATTTAAATATTTTCCATTATAAATTGGTTGTTCGTTATGACACATGGCTATATCCTGGTATGTCACGCGCCTCACGGTAAAACCCCGTTAGTCGAAAATTGAGGGTGTGACACCATACAACGTTCGGATCACAATTGAAGGAAAAGTTAATGCTAACACAAATATTTCAAATTTGATAAAATTTAGAAGCATTGATAGGCCTGGGGTAGCATGTCGAAAGTGTTTGTAATTTTTTTTAAAATTTTAACATTCGAAGGAAAAATAGTTAATTTGCCAAATACCGAACCTGTTAATTATTTTCAAAAATGCCCTTGAAAATAAATTTGAAACCCGAATCATGTTTAAAGTTATAACTTTCATCCTTTTAACATTTTCAAGTCAACAATTTGAAACCGTAACAAATTTGACGATATTTCTATTTGCATTCTCAATAAAAATACTCAGATTTTCCATTTTTGACCCGTAACAAATTCTAACCTAAATGTAGTTAACTTGTAACAAACAATCTATTTATCAACTTTTGACCCATAAAAATCAAATTTAGATTCCACAAAAAACCTGAAATTGTCCTTGATAAAAAAACTATGCAATTAAATATTATAAATTTGGTTATGCGTTAAAGTGACTGGTACCTACTATCATTACATTTTAACATATATATAGTATACTAAATTAGCCAAAAAAATAAATGGATAGATTTAAAACATATATTATAAATTATAAATTTATATGACAATTTACAATAATAATAATAATATTAATAATAATAATAGATAAATGAATTGATTTAGAAATATGATTGAATTTTAAGCATATATCTATATTTTAATGATTAAAAAAATAACTTTGTAAAATAAAAACATATTTGAGTTTTGTTTTTCTTTGCAATCTTCCACGATATACATAATACAATTTGTTAATGATAATATTTGAAATTATATTCTTTTCAATCATTGACAAACATGGTTTGTTGTTAATTTTTAGATTTCACTAAGTATTTTGGAATATATGGTAACATAATATGTTAATATTTATTTTTTATAAAAATGTATACATATAATATAAATAGGGTGTAAAAGGAAAGTGAATAATTATTGATTTATTACATATATTAGGGTTAATATATATATTAGGATATATATATATATATACACTATATAATAAATAAAGGTTCTTAATATCACATAGCATCACATAAGATAGCTTCTTACAAAATTTTCCCACCTCTCTCTTATTAAATACATTTCATTTTTTATTAATAGTTTTATATTTAACTCTTTTTTTCCTTCTTAATCAATTATTTTATCTTTTTAATAATTATTTTTTAATTTAAAAAATTAATAAAAACATAGATATATTATTTAATCTTATATAAATATGTTGTATTAGTTATTAGTATTAAGCTTTTATAAGTAACAAATTTTCACGTTGATTTAGATAAAACAATTAATTTCAAATAAAGAAATTTTAACTTTATGTTTGTTTTGCAATGAAGATTAATAAAAGCTAAAGTCAATCAATATAGATGGTTTGATTTATTTTTGAGACAACCTGTTTTAACGCATGGTAAGTGATGTGTTTCATTATCTAAAGTTGAAATAAAAAAACAAAACGAAACTACTAATTTTGATATTTAGGTTAAAATTACAAAAATTGTATACAAAAAAATATTTAGAGATTTATGAATGTTCAACAACTTTTTATTTCCGTATTGTGTAATATGTAATTTATTCAACCATATATTATATCTTTCTATCATTTGAATATATTTACATTGTGTTATTATCTAAACAAATTTATTTATTCTAACTCATGTTCTACACGGGTCTTAATGCCATATGTCATTACACATTTGTGATCCTTACAATTTTTTTCCATTTCTCTCATGTTAAAAATATATTTCTTTTTCTTATTAATAGTTTTATATTTTGTTCTTTTTTTTTCTTTTCAATATATTATTATTGAGTGAACTGCGGTTTTTGTCCCTATGGTTTGTCGAAATTTACGGGTTTAGTCTAATAGTTTTCCCTCATCTCTCTCATATTAACTATGTTGATGATTACAAAAGTTTCCCTCATCGCTCTCATATTAACTAAATTTATCTTTTTAATATTTCATTTTCAATTTTTAATAATTTCATCCTAATTTAAAAGAATGAATATCATCATAAATATGTTAATTTGTTTAATAAAAAATGTATTGCATTAGTTATTAATACTATTATTAGATTTTATAAGTAACTAATACGAAACGGGTGAGTTTCTTTAACCGATTAAAGTATCAAGCATTGTTCATGTCAAAATAGTTTAAGATTAGAATGAGTTTTGATTCACGAGTTGGCTTAAAAAAGTTGTCATTTACAACTAAGTTTTGATATAGAAAATAACAAAGAAATAATTTATGATTTATGAATTTTCTAACAACTTTTTATTTCTAAATTACGTAATGTGTAATTTATTTTACTGTATAATATATCTTTATATATGTGATTCTTTTTTTTGTATTTCACATTATGTTATTATTTAAAAAAATACTTATTCTGACCCGTGTGCTACACGGGTAACTAACCTAGTATATATATACATAGTATTAGGTTCATTTCAGAAGTATTCTTAGTACGAGAAGTGCGAGAAGTCATTACAACCAATCATATTTTTTATTTTTATTTTATTCTTAAATTGTGTATAGTGGTAATCTCTACATATGTTTTATTTAGGTAACTATTGATTGTAGGAGGTTTCAAATAATATTATTTCTTTTTATAATCTTTGACTTTAAGCATTACTAGTTCACTATCAAACGGAAAATTCAATATTTCAAGAATATCTGTATTGTTATGCTACTTAGATTCTAAATCGATTTAGATATTCACCATGTGGTAAACATGTTCTAGTTTTATTATTTTTTTCTTTGTTTGACTATAACAAGTTACATATTACTTTTAATATATTCGAGCTGATTATTATATGTTATTATCAAATGCTAGTCATCTTAATGTCAATTCTATTAATTTTCACATAGATCTCAACTTAAATCCAATTATTTAAGTATGAAAATATGTGATAGATTTTTTTTATTAAAAGACTAAATTCATTAAAATTTTAGATGTATGTAGGTATGTACTACTTACGTACATACATATGTATGTACGTGTGTAAGCATGTATGTGGGTATGTTTGTACGTGTGTGTAGGTAGGTACGTGTGTGGGCACGTAGGTACGTACATATGTATGTATGTATGTATTCCTGTAAGTATATGTATGTAGGTGCGTGTGTATATATATAGGTGAGTACATATATATGCATTTATGTATGTAGACAAGTACACTATGTATATACTATGTAGGTAGGTAAGTATGCAAGTATGCAAGCACGTACGTACGTATGTACGTGCGTGTATGTATGTACGTACGTACATGTGTATGTATGCACGTGTATAGGTACGTACGTATGTATATACGTACATATATATGTAGGTACGTACGTATGCATGTGTGTATGTATGTAGATAGTAACAATTAATATTGGCGAATAAGTATATATTGTGACCAAATAATCGAAATTTGTTACACGACTATATAATGTGACCAAATGTCAAGATTTAATGACTAAGCTTCAAACATGACTTGATATCAGTCTTTATCACTTCCTTTTTTAACATCCACCTAAGTTTCTTCATAACGAGTGAATGTTCTGCATTCTTTACGATTCCAAGTAGACCACATGTAATCAGAAACTGTAACATACAAACCGAGAGAAACAAAATGTACTTAACATGCCTGTTAAATAACAACGTTTAGTGACATCCACGAACATGTTAAATGGAATATACAAACGTACCTGATTGGTTAACTCTAGCAGCTTAGTTTACCTCCACCAACATCTCACCTGCTGCACAATATAAAGAACATATTCCACATATGCAGTTTTAATCAAAACATTTAATAAACATGTGAAATAGAATGTACAAACTTACTTGTTTGGTTTACTCTAGCATAGCTAAGTTTCCAACCACCATCCTCTTACTTGTTACACAACATAAAACCAGATTCAGCATATGCATTTTTTAAAGTTTTTTGACACACACTATTAGTATTGATGGCGTCCTTTTCTTCATCCACATCAACTAGGTTAAATGAATCATTTGTAAACCTTGAAAAGGATTTTTTAAGGCAAAAAGATGCATGTAAAACCAAATGTTTATTGCAATACACTGTACTAACAAACACTAATAGTTAAGAAAAACATAAAGTTACATTTAGACAGTATGAAAGAATGCATTTTTTTGAGTGTTACATGCAAATATAAATCACAATTAATAATTATATACTTTGTGTAAGCTTCACTGACTACTCAGTGTAATGATTATTAACACTAAAACAACCTACATAATTTAATACACTAATGACAAATCCGTAATATGTACACGATTTCCACACAACTACACCCCCACAACAATAGAAAGTGTTCACACTTTTTCTACTCATCAATTGTTAGCAATTATACACTAGAAGCTGGTGTATATAGTAAACAAAAAAATTTGAAACATGCAATCAATAAGATACAGTGGAATCAACCATCGACCTTACCCAACATGCAATTTTGAAGAATCAAGCCTCCACAATATACATTTTTAACAACACAATTTAATGTATAAAATCTTTGAAAAAAAAAGTTTTACCTAGTGTCATAGTATCAAAACTTTATACTATTACAACACCACTCGATTGAACCAAAAAGAAATTCTATTTTTGGGGAATAACAAACCTTCAAAATGAAACACAGTTACAAAAATTTTAAATTATAGTTTGATTAAAACAATCAGAACAAATTAGCCTACATACCTTACTCTTTTGCTTATTGTCCGTACACCGAGTAACAATCACAAATCATCAAAACACCAATTATGCTTCACCAAAATACAAATCCATAGCCGTCTGATTCATATACACTTTAAAACACAATCGGTGTAGTTAAATTCATCGATTTTGGTATCAATTTCATTATGTAATGACGGATTTCGCGGGGTGAACACCTTCAAATGTTTGGGAGTAGAGCAGTGGAGTGAATAGAGACTCTTGACGTTACAACTTTTATTTCTAAACGTTTAGACGATTGTACCCTTCTAAGCATTCAACATCATGTGCCATTCTCAAGATAATTACGAAATTGCCATCTTTTATTTATAACCATAGATCTATGTAATCAATGGATAAAATTTACTTCTCGCACTCCTCGCTGTAATATCATTTCTCGCATGAACCATTATACACACACACACACACACTAGCTTTTAGCCCGCGTCTTACGCGGGTTACTTTTAGTTTTTTTATAATTGTTTTTTCTTAATTATTGTTTATGTATATTTTTCATGTAGGATGTGTTTAGGTATTAAACTTAAAGGTTACATGAACTTATAAAATATTTTATATTTATTAGTTGCAGTTAAAGTATAGTTTGTTTTGTTTTTTGTTTATATCTCTAATGGGTCTCATTGGTCTAGTAGTTAACGTGACCCAACATTTTATTATTTAAGATGTGAATTTTCGTCTTAATATATATGAATTCATAAAGAAATTTATATGGTTTGTGTTATTTTCGTTTGTATTAAGTTGTTATGGTTCGTTGGTGATGTAAAACGTATATGTTTGTAACATACCGAAATTTCTTAGAATAATATTAATATATTAATTTCGTTAGATGAATTAATTTGAGTTAGTAGAGATAATAATAAAATAATAATATAAAAGGGATGGTGGGCTTTAATTAATATGGACTTAAAAGGAAAGATGAGGCTAAGGTCCATGGGCTTAAGGTATAAATACCACTTAAACCCTAATTCTTTTCATTTCCATCCATCTCTACACCATAGCCTACACCTTCAAAAACTCACACTTAAGCCAAACACTCTCTACACTAATCCTTTCAACGATCCAAGACCAACCGAAGGTAAGAAATCATATATCTTAGCTGACCCAACATATTAGAACCCGACACCGCAGCTCTGTGATGCCGTATGAGCCATTTGGATCTAGATCTAGCTTTATTCGGGCGTATAGTCAACCAAAAACGAGCTTAAGGGCCACCTTAGCTCGGATCTGGATGCCCCGAAGTTACTCAGATCATAAACGATCAAAGCCGATCAACCATGGTGGTTAACGGCGGATGACGGAGTCAGAATCAAAGAAAAACCTTGAAAAACACGAAAAAGAAGCTGAACTAAACTTACGAGCGTATAAGTGTAAGGGCCGTATAAGTGTTCAGCGTATAAGTACAAACACCGTATAAGTGTACCAGCGTGTATGTATGTATATACGGTATATGTGCATTAACGTATATGTATCCGCCGTGTAAGTATATATATAACGTATATGTATACAGCGTGGATGCATATAAACGTATATGTATATGTATGAAACGTGTGTATATATTAACGTATATGTATATGTATGCAGCTTGTTTGTAAGCATGACTTATACGCCTAAAACATATACGGCCAAAAGTGAATTTCCAATTTAACGTAATATAAACAGCGTATACGATAAATATGGACATATATGATGGTTAAGATAAGAATAAGTAAATAATTAATAATGAAAGGTAACGTTTAAAATGAAGATTTGATTTGAGTAAATAATTGAACTTCGTTTTTTCTGATGAGGTTTTTGATAAAGGCTTATTAAGGAAAATAAATTTTTTCCAAGCTGACCTAGCAGCTTAACCCCAGCCAGGGGCTCTGCCCCTTGGACCCCGCTTGGGGCTTCCGCCCCTAGAACCCCGCTACTAGGGGCGCTGCCCCCGGACGCCCGTAGCTAAGGGTTACAATAATTTAAAAGTATGGTATTGCCAAAAGTAGTTAATTGATACTATGATTAATACACAGTTAGCCGTGCACAGCTCAAAGAAGGGCATAACAGTAAATTCAGAGAGGAACCGTTTATAGGTGAGTTTCTAGCCCCATTTCCTTGTTATGTTTTCGGGGCTATGTGCATACTCTATGTGAATAGTAAATACACTTACCTTAAGTGGTAAGTGTATGCCATATATGATATATCGAGTTTATGAATGAATGCTTGTAAGTACATGAACGATCTTCGGATATTGCACGTATTGCCAAGGAAGGTAAGTGTTAAAGTACGTAATACTGTATAAAGCATGTATGAATGATAAAGCAGGGTATGTATGCAATCATATGAATGATATTATGAATGTTTGGTTGTGCGAATGTAGGGAACAGACCCTAATAAAATCTGTGAATGTAGGGAACAGACCCTAGTAATATATGCGAATGTAGGGAACATGCCCTAATAATATATGCGAATGAAGGTAACAGACTCTAACAATATTTGCGAATGTAGGGAACAAACCCTAATAATATCTGCGAATGTTATAGGGCGAAATGCTCTTAATAAATAAGAATGTAAGTGTGAAAGAAGGAATGAACAAGTTAAGTAAGAAATATATATCTCCGGATACGTAATAGTAAGTATGTGGATGTATTGTATGTTACTTGTTTTAACTAGAACTCACTCAGTGTAGCTGACTTTTAGTATGCACGTATGTAAATAGACTGAAACAACTAGCTTGAGGGAGACACATGGCAGGAACTGAGGAAGTTGGCATCTGAAAATTTGTCATGATGTTTAAATAAGATATTTTTATGTTATGTTTTTAAATACAAGTTTGAATGTTTTGTAACGAATGATTGAAGTTTTATTTATTCCGCGAAAGTTTAATTTACCTATGATATTTAGAACTGTGTTTATGAGGAAATCCAACCCCAATGTAGGGCATCGAAAACGGGGCCTTACAATGTTGTTTAATTGATCACCAAAAATGGGCTCTCATGTGTCTGTCAATTAATATAGCCCAACATTTTGTTTTTTGTTGTTTAAAATATGTATTTTGTGCTTGATGGTGAATTGAGCTTTTAATAAATTGATATATTTGAATTTCTATAGGTCAATTCTAGTCACACGTCTATTAGAAATGGGTATGTCATGTGTTAACACTTCATTTTTGGGTGAATTATTAATTTATTATATTTTTTCTAGTATGATGTTTAGTTTGTGATTTTCTTATTATTTTGTATGTATTTTTTGTTTATAGATTTTTTAGTTTAGTTATTGTTGTTGAACCACTGTGTAAGTCCCGTGAACGGATCTTTCAATATGATATCAAATACCTCAATGTTATTGCGGAATATAACAAGATGTGATTCAAGATATAGACAAGTATAACACGTAAATAACACGAGATGATGCTTCACATCACACGTTTAATTAACATCGGGTGCTTAAGCACTAGGTTACATAAAACACACGTTTACCAATATCGTTATGAACGGCCAACACTAAAACCCTATACAAGACATCTATATATAGGGGAAACACACAACCTAGCCTAACATAAATCCCAAGCCCACCGAGATCACAAGGAGATCTCGGTTTACATGCATACACCCAAACACGAATTACATTAGGCTATAACTAAGTACAGACCAACTAAATGTAGACCCAACAATCTCCCCCTTGGTTTGTAGCTTTGTCTTTTAATCGTGCTCCAAGATATTCACATCCGCATATTTCAATCCGCCAGCCCAAAATCCTGTTCTGATAATGGATGCCACCATCCTTGTATATTCTTTGGCAGCGGCTTCAAAAATGGGTTCAACAATAATCTGGAAATTACTGAGTGTCTTGATATCTCTCTCACCTAGATTCAGCAAGTCTTTTGGATCAATAAACCGATATTGCCCCCTTTCGTAGACGTATAACAACAGTAGCAGTTTCACTGTCATGACTCGGATTATGAAACAGAGCGTTGATGAGGTCACTGAGATCTACTTTTGTCCAGGATCCAAAATCCTTCATTTTCCTATAGTACTCGGTAGTCCCGGACATCTGTTTCACCCACCACATATTCTTGTCAGTATCAAAACCCCATGACATAACCCTAGAAGGATCACCATATTTATCTGAAAAACCCTTCTTAAAAGTAATAATGAACTTATCTGGATGATAGGAAGATTCAACATTCTGATTAGAATTCTTCATAACAAGAATCTTCTTTAGAAGTCGATCAGACTGTTTAGCATATTTGGATGGAATAGAGAGATAGTGCTCCAGTGACTCAGATGCGTCAGCACGTGCAGAGGTATGTGCACTAGAGCTCCCTCTTTGATCGGCGGTGGTTGATTTCACAACAGGATCTTCACTGCTTTTGAATTCATCCCCAAATTTCTTAACGAGTTTTTGTTGAAGGTCTAAGTACATAGCAGTCAAACCACCCATGTTGGACTGAAGCTCTTTAATCTTTGAATCTTTGTCAGAGTTGCTCGCTTCAAGTTCTTGAATACGCACGTCCTTTACAACTGAGTCTTGTTCGAGTTCAAAGACTTACATCCAAAAGAGCATCTTCAAGTACAACCCCCTTTCCTTTATTCTGCAAAAAGTTGTCTTGCATGGCAAGAATATGAGCAATCTTCTCTGAAGAACTAGATCTTGACTGTCCAGTCGGGTTAGATGATCCCGATGGCTCGTCAAGGACAGGAATATCAGATTCGAAATCAAATTCCTGAGCAATATCATAAAAAATATTTTCCTAAGATTGACCCTCAGTTGCGTATGGACTTGTCTCAACGTGATTCTTAGTAGTGTCCAACTCATGTTCATGTTGTTGGCTTAACGTTGTTGTAGTTGTGGTTTCAGTAAACAACACGCCTGGTCTTGGCTCTTTCTTTCTCCTTTTACGTGGAATAATATCAGCATCTAATTCTTTTGAAGTATCTTCATCTTGAGTTTCAGAAGTTGCTTGAGGAGGCATCAAAGCAGTTAACTGAAGTAATTCCATGAATTTCTCAAACTCATTTAATTGCTCAGCAGAAGGAGTAGTTTCTGTTTCACGGTGTTCTATCTCATCGTCATCTGAAATGACCTCAAACGTAGCATTACGCCTCTGAACCGGCGTCACATGCTCTTCAGCAACCTGAGCACTGACAGAAACAGTCTCAGTTTCAGCAAATTTTCCGAACTTGACTGGCTCGTGAAGGCCTTGATAAACGACCTTTGACCCCTTCTTGGACTGTTTCATCAATCCAAAGGTGTTGGGTCCCATTGACTTTATATCCAACGTCTCGGTAGACTTAACAAGGTCAGTGTAATGTGAATTGAAGATCATTTGTAAGAGCCGAGGATACATAAGGAACATCTCCTTCTTCTTTCCCTTTAAGTTGCTCATAATCTCATCAAACACGAATTTGGAATAGTTGTAGTTCCAGCCGATGATCAGAGTAACTACCGCCGACATCTGAATGTGGCTAATCTCATCAGATCCTCCTTTACGTCCCTACACACAAGTAAAGAACGTGTGTATCAAAACCTCCAGTAAGGTTGAAACAGCTTCTTGATAGCAGGAGGATAGGATCCCTCATAACCCATCCTGACCAGAACTTTCGTAACAGCATCAGTTGGATATTTTGTTCGATAGTCAGGTTGATCTCCAAATAAAAGAACCTCGCGTATAATGGCCTCAAAGATGACGACCGGCTTCTTTTGAATTTTGGAGTTGATAGTAACAGCTCCACCTATTCCTCGTTGGTTGATATAAGCATTATTCCAGAACTCCGTGATCATCTTCTTGTATATGACATGGGTTTCTCGAAAAGCGTGAGAAATCCTGCAAGTGTTGAGACCGACGATCATGGACTTAAACTCCTTGTGTGCCAGAGGTGGATCAAACAGATGTCCAGCTATGTTATGAGTATCAATGAACTTTAGTGGTGCTTGATCAGCCATTACTGCAACAAACGAGTTAAGTTAGCAATCATTTATTTAATTTGGTCAACAAACATAAGTTTAAAGGCATATATTTAATTTTCAAGATATCAAGGACCAGTTATGATAGAAACAGATTATATGAACCAAAAATGAAAAATAATAAGGAATTTATAATAGTTTTCGGTCCAGATAAGTGTTCTCTGTCCACACAGATGGATTTCGGTCTAAAGATTGAGTTTTCGGTCAAGATATGGGTTTTCTGTCCAACCCCACCGAGAACAAGGAGTTCTAGGTCAACAGTATTAGTTCTCGATCAACGAAGTCAACCGAGAACTCTTGGTTTGACCAAGAGTTTTCGGTCAAACTAATTGGATGAGAAAACCCTTGAGTTTTGCTTTATAGTTCGTGTCATCTTCTCCAGAATACCGATATCACCGTTGTTAGGGCACGGAAATTTGACACTGTGGATACGTTATCCTGACATATGTTCTTTGATCAGTTATCCTTAAACAGATCATGTCAGGATCAGTGGTCCTCAATACTTGGTATTATTAACAATTTTTTCTTTTGTGTAGGTTGTTATTTAATAAGTATAACGGCTCCAAGACTTATTCCACCGGATATCTCGCTATTGGACTTGTCAAACACGTGGTCAAATGGCAGTAACACGTTTAGTGGGAGAAGTGGCGGATTTATAGGACTTCTTGTTGAGTCACAAATAACTGAGTGCTGAGGATATGTTATTCTTGAAGACATGTCTGGATAAATTATCCTTCAAAAGAGTTCCAGAGCTATGTCAGGATCATGGATCCTCGGTATTTGGTGATGTTAACGGTTGTTTCTTATATGAAGGCTGATATTTATCAAGTGTAACGGCTGAAGGACGTGGTCTACCTAATATTATGCTACAAGGCACCTCTAGCACGTGGTCAATGGTGAAGACTAAGTTAGTGGGAGTAGTGCCATAAAAATAGGAGTTAGTTAGCCTTTATTTTTATTTATATTGAGATATGATCAAAATTAGATCATCACACACTCATTAGCTGCAGATTTCACAAACACTCTCTATAGAACTCTCTCTAGCAGCTAGTTCACACACTTAGATATTCTTTGTAATCTTCGATCATATCTCCACCTTTGTAACCCGATTTTTACCATTAATAAACTTGACGGTGATAATTTTCACCGTCCGGGGGTTTTTTGTGCCAGAGATCACGATAATCATATACTCATCGACCAAAGGTAACCTTGTTGATCATTGACTAAAGTAATCCGACCAAAGATTATCTTATTAATCCTTGACCGGAGTTATTTTACCAAAGATTACCTTGATAAGTTTTGACCGAAGTAAGACTATCTTGGTTAAGGGCTTTTTCCCTCGTGATCAAACCTTTGTGTTCACCAATATTACAATTACGCACTTGTCATTATCAAGTTAGCACCTTACCTCACATAACAGATTTGGATACTTGATCCTTAGTAGATTTTTGTCCGAAACAATTTGACGCCCACCGTGGGGCAATTGGTGCTGTAATCCATATTATTCTTATCATTCTCAACTTTTTCATACCCATATCACTATCAATGGCCTCTCAATCAACCTCTGCTTCATCAACCATACCGGCCACGACTCCTCTCTCATCGAGGACTTTGCCACCGATTCCTTCGCCAATCACGGGAACGCAACGGCCTGTTGCTGCTGGGAGCAAGACGCAACTACCAGTCTTCCAGAGCTCAAGGACCGCTGCTGCTGCACTGGTGGTTAATACTAACATTGATGTTTCATCTATGTTTTCGCAGGTTAAAGCATACATGGAGCAGCAGAACAAGACTAATCAGAGGATCCTCCATGAGATAGAGGATCTCAAGAAGAACAAGAGGCCAGCAGAGGATCTCACTCCCCTTATGCCAAGGATGCTGGATTTCACCAGTCCAGAATCCATGGCTCAGTTCTCTCAAGGATCATCTATCCTTCAACAGGGGTCCATGGGTCAACAGACTCAAGGATTCTCGCTATTTCAGCCAGGATCATCCATCCTTCAACAGGGGTCCATGGGTTAACAGACTCAAGGATCCTCGCTATTTCAGCCAGGATCATCCATCCTTCAACATGGGTCCATGGGTCAACAGACTCGAGGATCCTCGCTAATTCAGCCAGGATCATCTATCCTTCAACAGGGGTCCATGGGGTCAACAGACTCAAGGATCCTCGCTATTTCAGGCAGGATCATCTATCCTTCAATAGGGATCCATGGGTCAGCAGAATCAAGTATCCTTATATTATCAGCAAGGATCAGTCATCCTTCCACAAGGATCCTATGGTACCCAACCTCAAGGATCCTTCACCCCGAATCAAGGATCCTTCTTTCCGAATCAAGGATCATCAGGCGTCCAACATCAACGATCCTCCGAAGTCCATGAAGGAGACATAATCTCCATGCAGACTATAGCCTTTGGAGGACCAACTCTTATCGCAGACTCCTCCTATCCCATCTACTCATCCGAGATGCCAACCTTCACTCATCAAAGAGGTAACTTGTACGCTACTTTATCCTTAGATGCTAACCGTGGTTCCATGCAGGATGCAGGTATCAACCAGGCTATGGCCAAGGAGCTTCAGAAGCTCAAAGATATGATATCCAGTGTTCCCGGGTTCATAAGACCAATTCCCGAGATACCTGAGGGAAGTCGCAGAGTATCCAGATTCGCTCCGCCTATCTGTGATGCTGAAATCCCGAAGCGGTTCCAGACTCCGAATATGAAGACTTACGACGGGACCACTGATCCTGAAGAATATGTAGCACAGTATAGGGAAAGGATGGAGATCAATCGTATTCCGGAGAGACTCAAAGAAGCTTGCCTATGCAAGGGCTTTGGATCCACACTAACGGGAGCCGCTCTAAAAAGGCTGCTAAGTCTTCCTCCCTTTTCAATTACTTCTTTCTCTCACTTAGTTAACTTGTTTAACACTCAATTTTCCTGTAGTCGGAAATTTGAGAGGTTAACCATTGATTTATATCGTGTTGTCCAACCTAGTGATGAATCCCTTAGGGACTTCGTCACCAGATTTGGCAAGGAAGCTCTAGAAATCCCAAATCTTGACATGACTACTGCTGTTGAAGCATTCAAGATGGGAATTCATAAGAGCTCCCCCTTTTATGATGATTTAGTGATGACTCCATGCAGGACATTAGACGAAGTCAGAAACAGGGCGTTAAGATACATCCGATTGGAAGAAGACAAAAGGATCCAGGATTGTCTTGGAGAACAAACGAAACAAGAAACTCCCGAGAAGAATAAAGGATCCTGGAATAGAAACAACAATTCAAAGCCGTTCGCCAAGCCCAATAATCACAACGTGCGGGCAGTTGAAGAAGGAGATGACGATGAAGACTATCCTTGCATCTCCGATTATTGTTTCTCTGTGGATACTCATGGCTTGATCTGTGCCATGACCTGGGAGAAAAAGCAAGGTGGCACAGAAAAATGAGAAGGTTGTCGGCTTAAAGGACAAGTCTAAGTGGTGCGCTTTCCACGAAGATTTTGGCCACGCAACAGACGAATGCATCGGCTTAAGGAGGGAAATTGGTTACCTCCTGAGCAAGGGTCACTTTAAAGAACTCTTGGGAAGGAAGAAATCCAAGATCCAAGATCCTGAAGACCTTCCACAGAAAGCAACACCTCCACCACCAGATGCTCATGTGATCAATTTTGTCTCCAGAGACTACGAATTATTTCAAGATTCTTGTGCCATAAGAGAAGATCCCGTAGTAGAATTCAAACTAGACGACGAGAGAAGACCGCTCATCCCCACTACTCGAATGACTGATCAGAGAATCTTCTTCAATTCAAGGATCCAGGATCCTCACCAGGACAAGCTGAATGTGCGAACGGTCAATTTAATTTCAGGAGGTTCAGACATATGTGGAACTTCTTTCTCTGCAGCAAAAAGACTCGCTAAAGAGATAAAGATGGATAACGGAGATCAACCAACAGTGTCAAACACCCTAACAACATACAAGAGAATCTTCTTCGATGAGGAAGACAAAATGAACATACAGGATCCTCATCACGACGGTTTGATTATTACTTTATTTATCTCTAACCATTATGTACGCATGATCCTAGTAGACGGCGGCAACTCGGTCAACATTATCCAACATGATGTCCTTAAGAAGATGAACATCCTGGATTCAGAAATCATTCCTATAACTTCGGTGCTGGTTGGTTTCAGTGGCGAAACCAAGAAGACACTGGGGGACAAAAAACCTCCCAATTTATATCGAAGGGTTAAATTCATACCAAAAATTTTGTGTTATAGATAACCTTTCCTGTTGCAATGTTATTTTAGGTAGGCCGTGGCTCCACGGAATGAAGGCGGTAGCCTCAACTTATCACCAGTGCATCAAGCTACCTACTCCTTGGGGAGTTGTAAAGATAGTAGGTGACCAAGCGGAGGCCAAGAACTATTATTCATCATCAATGAAGCCAACAGCCAAGCCAACCATAGCATAGCAATTACAACAACATCCTAGGGACGTGCTGGAAGCTCCGGAGAAAGACCTTAAAGAAGTATCATTGGACCCCGAAGATCCAGAAATAAAGGTGTTCTTAGGATCCAGTATCCCCAGTAAGATTGAGGAGGATATAATATCCTTCTTAAGGCAAAGAAGGTCTACTTTTGCCTTCAAGAACTCGGACATGACAAGTATTTCAAAAGAGGTAATCACTCATAAACTCAGCCTTGATTTATCTGTTAAACCTGTCCAACAGAAGCGAAGGAAATTCGCTCCTGAGAGGAACAATATCGTACAAGAAGAAGTTGAAAAACTTCTTAAGGCCGGTATGATCAGAGAGGTTAAGTGTCCTCGATGGTTAGCTAATGTGGTTGTAGTTTCAAAAAAGAATGGAAAGTGGAGGGTATGCGTTGATTTTACAGATTTAAACAAAGCATGTCCCAAGGATCCTTTCCCATTACCACATATAGATTCCATGGTGTATGCAACGGTAGGACATGAAATGCTTACCTTTATGGACGCGTCCTCTGGATTTCAACAAATTCAGATGGAACCATCGGATCAAGAGGATACCGCATTCATGACTCCTACCGGCATATACTGTTATACTGCTATGCCGTTTGGACTAAGAAATGAAGGGGCAACATACCAAAGATTACACAACATGATGTTCAAGGATCAGTTGGGTAAGACTATGGAGGTCTACATAGATGATATGGTGGTAAAAGCAAAGAAAGCTGAGGATCACCTTAGAGACCTCGAGGAAGCATTCAACATCCTCGACCAATATAACATGAAACTGAATCCGTCAAAATGCCACTTTGGTGTTAAGGCTGGAAAGTTTCTGGGATATATGGTGACTAAGAGAGGAATTGAAGCAAGCCCCGAGCAGATTGAAGCTATCCTCAATTTGAAATCTCCTACAAATACAAAGGATGTCCAAAGGCTCACAGGAAGAATAGCCGCTCTCAACCGATTCATCTCAAGATCCTCCGAGAAATGTAAAGAGTTCTACGATATTCTTAGAAAGAATAAGAAGTTTGAATGGACTGAAAAACATGAGGCAGCACTCAAGTCGTTGAAGGACTACTTATCCTCAGCACCATCCTTAATGAAGCCTGTGGATGGAGAATCCTTGTATTTATACTTAGATGTTTCAGAAGCCAGAAAACCAGAGTTATCAGGAAGAATGGCCAAATGGGCAGTGAAGTTAAGTGCATATGATATCCAGTACGAGCTGAGAACATCAATCATGTCTCAAGCACTAGCGGACTTTGTGGCTGATTTCACTAGTGATCTACAAAAATAAGCTGACTTGGAGGTCCAACAACTGGAAAAGATCAAGGATCCTTGGATCCTATTCACAGATGGAGCATCCAACGTAAGAGGAACGGGATTGGGCATACTACTGAAATCGCCACAGGGGGACATAATACCCCAGTCCATTGCATGTGCAATCCAAGCTACCAACAATGAAGCAGAATACGAAGCACTTATAGCAGGTTTACTCTTAGCCAAAAATATGAGGATCATGTATCTTCAAGTTTATATGGATTCTTTACTCATTACTAACCACTTTAACGGTTCTTATACTGTAAAAGGTGAAAATATGATCAAATATTTAGAAATTGTGAAGGAATTAGCAAAAACCTTCGAGGTATTTAGTATAGTATAGGTACCAAGAGAAGAAAATGCCGGGGCAGACGCTTTGGCAAATTTAGCCTCATCCCTAAAAATACCAGAAAATACCAAGATCCCAATTATTCACATACTCTCGCCAGCAATAGGAGAGCAAGAAGTTGGGGAAATAACAAATGATAAGCAGATTGTTCTTTGGGATCCATTATCCTTGGACAATCAAGGATTCTGGATCCTCCCAATCAAAAAGTACATATAAACAGGAGAAATTCCAACAACAGAGAATCCCAGATCCTTCAAACTCAAAGTATCACAGTACATTTTATTAGATGATATGCTATATATAAAATCTCTTGCAGGTCCATACTTGAGGTGCATCGAGGATCCTGAGATCAAAGAAGTACTCAAGGATTTTCATGAAGGACACTGCGGCAACCACACAGGTGGAAGAGCACAATTTTCTAGGATACTTAGAACTGGATACTTCTGGCCAACAATGAAGAATGATGCAGTGGAGTATTCAAGGAAATGTGATGCTTGTCAAAGACATGCAAACATCCTTCATCAGCCAACGGAGCCTTTATATCCTATATCCTCCTCATGGCCTTTCATGAAATGGGGTATGGATATTGTAGGCAAGCTACCAAAAGCACCCGGTGGAAAAGTATTTATGCTTGCTATGACTGACTACTTCTCCAAATGGATTGAGGCAGAAGCATTTGTACAAGTCCGAGAAAGGGAAGTAATATATTTTATTAAACGAAATATTATAACTAGATTTGGTATTCCTGCTGAAATTGTTTGTGACAGTGGTTCCCAGTTTATCGGGAATAGAACCACTAACTTTTGTGACAGTTGGGGCATCAAAATGATTACTTTCACTCCGGTTCATCCTCAAGCCAATGGTCAAGCAGAGTCTAGCAACAAAATCACCATCAACAATATGAAGAAGAAGCTAGGATCCAAGAAGGGAAATTGGGCTGAAGAACTTCCTTATGTTCTTTAGGCAGACAGAACAACTCCAAAGAATGCAACAGGTCAAACATCCTTTTCATTGATGTTTGGATCCGAAGCAGTAATTCCCACAGAAATGGTGGTTCCTACTGCGAGAACGAGCATCCGTGATCCTCAAGCCAATGAGGAAATCCTTCTTGAAGACTTGGATACTATAGAAGAACTCAGAGACCTAACAAAGATCAGAATGCAGCTTATCAACAAAGGGTAGCTGGGGCATATAACAAAAATATCAGAATCAGAAGATTTCAAGAAGGAGATTTGGTGTTAAGGAAAGCTTTCCAAAACACAACAAATCCAGCTGATGGGAAGCTAGCGCCCAAATGGGAAGGACCTTATCAGATTGAGTCGGAAGTAGGAAAGGGGGCATATCATTTGCTCACAATGGAAGGCAATAGACTACCAAGAGCATGGAATGCTATCCACCTAAAGAAATCTTTTTCTAATCAGGATCCAGTATCCTGAGAGGATATATTATCCTTAAAGGATCAAGGATCCTAAAATCGGTAATATCTATCTGATTACTTATCCATTTTATATTCTTGTTATTCTTAGGATAATATATTCTTAATATTTATCTTTTCCAAGTTTTTAAGTAACAATGTAGATTTCAATAAGAGGTTCAAAGTCTAAGAGGTTAGCCACCTCTCCTTTACATATAAGGTACTTTACTATTTCCCTTGGCTTTGCCCACGATTGGGTATGAACCCCGATGGTCATATACCCTAAGGTTTAAAGATTTTCACCTTTCTCACGATCGCCAGTTGTGCACGCTATCCAACGTATAGTTCGGGGCAGCGGGACCAGTACACGCTTAGTGGCTGACAATTTCATTGTCTCCGGCTATATGGAAGATCCTACGAATAATGGTAGACGTACCATTTCCTAAGGTTTAAGGGGTTTCAACTCTTCTCAAGGGCCATGTCGCCAGTTAACATCCGTATCTTTGGGCCAGTCCCCAGTTTGGGCTTGTCTCCAGTATTTGGGCTTGTCCCCAGATTACACGGGCTTGTCCCCAGATTACATGAGCTTGTCCCCAGATTACATGGGCTTGTCCCCAGTTACACGGGCTTGTCCCCAGTTGCACGGGTTTGTCCCCAGTTTATTATCTGGGCTTGTCCCCAGCTTATTGGGTTTAATCCCAGTTAACATTATAAGTTGTTTGCAACAGAGTTTCTAAGTTCATTATGAAGATCAAGACTTATGGATTCAAAATCCTTAAATTGCTTCTACCAGGATCACAGAAGGATCATTACTGATGGTAAACTAGGTCTAATTAGACCTTACGGTATGATTTCATTTTATCGGTTTACACTTATTTGATTTCAGTTTATATCTTCATAGATATAAGGATTCATTATTCTCAATCTTTTTTATAAGGATTTAAGATCCTGGTTTATTTGTGCAAGGATATTTTATACTAAAAACTTTTTACTAAAGAAGATTTCTCAAAACTTTCAACAAGTCTAAAGCTATATCAAAAAAACTTTCAAAATAACAAGTAACAAGCGAATAGTCAAAAGTTTTCAATTGTTATTAAACATAAGTCACCTGGACTTAACTAAAAGTTTTAACCCGGACTTCACCGTTCAAAATATAGACCATATATCCTGGTTAAACATGTGTTACTAGCTATTCATGATTTGTAGAAAGAATAAGAGGTTTCGGATATATAGCTTGAAGGGAAGTTCCCATGGAAACTCTATTGATATATAATAATTATATCTAGCTTGTCAAATCTCATCTGTTTTTGCAGGAAGTTTGAATTCAAAGGCAAAATGACAGCTGTGATCTTATCACAACCGCCATATTGGGGGCAATTGTTAGGGCACGGAAATTTGACACTGTGGATACGTTATCCTGACATATGTTCTTTGATCAGTTATCCTTAGACAGATCCTGTCAGGATCAGTGGTCCTCAATACTTGGTATTATTAACAATTGTTTCTTGTGTGTAGGTTGTTATTTAATAAGTATAACGGATCCAAGACTTATTCCACCGGATATTTCGCTATTGGACTTGTCAAACACGTGGTCAAATGGCTGTAACACGTTTGGTGGGAGAAGTGGCGGATTTATAGGACTTCTTGTTGAGTCACAAATAACTGAGTGCTGAGGATATGTTATTCTTGAAGACATGTCTGGATCAATTATCCTTCCGAAGAGTTCCAGAGCTATGTCAGGATCATGGATCCTCGGTATTTGGTGATGTTAACGGTTGTTTCTTATATGAAGGCTGATATTTATCAAGTGTAACGGCTGAAGGACGTGGTCTACCTAATATTATGCTACAAGGCACCTCTAGCACGTGGTCAATGGTGAAGACTAAGTTAGTGGGAGTAGTGCCATAAAAATAGGAGTTAGTTAGCCTTTATTTTTATTTATATTGAGATATGATCAAAATTAGATCATCACACACTCATTAGCTACAGATTTTCACAAACACTCTCTATAGAACTCTCTCTAGCAGCTAGTTCATACACTTAGATATTCTTTGTAATCTTTGATCATATCTCCACCTTTGTAACCCGATTTTTACCATTAATAAACTTGACGGTGATAATTTTCACCGTCCGGGGTTTTTTTTTGCCGGAGATCACGATAATCATATACTCATCGACCAAAGGTTACCTTGTTGATCATTGACTAAAGTAATCCGACCAAAGGTTATCTTATTAATCCTTGACTGGAGTTATTTTACCAAAGATTACCTTGATAAGTTTAGACCGAAGTAAGACTATCTTGGTTAAGGGCTTTTTCCCTCGTGATCAAACCTTTGTGTTCACCAATATTACAATTACGCACTTGTCATTATCGAGTTAGCACCTTACCTCACATAACAGATTTGGATACTTGATCCTTAGTAGATTTTTGTGCAAAACAACCGTGGACTAAGAAACCTGCAATTAACTCTTAAAACACCAACAATGGTCTCAACCAAATCGAATGTCCAACATAATACGTGTTTATTGTATGAATCATCAAATAAAACCCGAGCAAGTATCGGTATTACATCTCAATCAAAACCACAAAGTATCGAACATATCATTTGTCGATCCCATACTTGTTATTGAACAAAGTGTAATCAACAAACAAAACACACGATCAGATTCAACCCGATTAGCTAGAAGCTTTAGGGTTTTCGGCCAAGAGATTAGAGAGAGAAGATTTTTTTTGAAAATAATATCAGTAATGTAGAATGAAATGGTTTTCATATCCCAAAGCAATCCGGACCGAGAACCCAGATAAACCCAATCCAATAAAACAAGCCCAAACCAGATATTTGGCCCAAATCAAAGTTATCACACAATCTGTAAACAAGCCTTAGGCCCAACACGTTTTAAGCGAAATCAAAAATAGTCCTTTTATAGCACTTGTTTCGATGAGAGTAATTTTGTGATGAAAATAAAATAAAATAAAATAAAATTAAAATTAAAAATAGCTAAAATAAAAGGAAACCTAAAAGAAACACAGTAAAAAAATAACATGAAACACCGATCTTCTTGTAATATAGCAAATTTGGGATCAAATTTCAGTTTTTGATAAAAAGCCGCCCTTATGAAAAGATCCGAACATGGAATCTTATTAATTAAGGTGCTTTCACAAGGATTTATATTCGGCGTTATTATGACACAAAGATACAGGTTGATAGCAGGTATAACAAATTTAGCATGATTTTCATTGCGTCAGTGATATGGGTTAGGTTCAGTTAGGCATAAATCTCAGATGGATGTTAGGTCACAAATAATTAAGTACTGAGGATATGTTATTCTTGAAGACGATTCTGGATCAATTATCCTTCTGAAGAGTTCCGAAGTTGTGTCAGGGTCAAGGATCCTCAGTAATTGGTTTTTCTAACGATTGTTTTTTATGTATAGGTTAATATTTAATAAGTGTAACAGCTCCAAGACCTAGTCTACCAAATATTTCACTACTGGACTTGTTTAGCACGTGGTCAAAAAGTGTGGATGAAGATAATGGGAAGGTGGCAGATTAATATGACATTTTTGTTAGTTGTTATTTTATTTATATATATTGAGTCTATGATCCAATTAGGTTACTCATTAGCTACTCACGTTCATAAACACTCTCTTAGAACTCGATTTGGCAGTTAACACACACTTAGCTACTTTGTAATCATTGATCATAAGCTCAAACCATTGTAATCCGATTCTTTGATTTATAAATTGGTGATAGACAATTGCCATCACCCGATATTTTTATGCCGGCGATCCTCTAAAGATCAAGGGTTTTTCCTCGTATAAATCTCTGTGTTCATCGACATATTTCATTTACAATCACAAACACCAAGTCCCACAATTACGAATTTGGTTACATTATCCTTAGTTGATTTTGACCAAAACAATTTGGCACCCACCGTGTGTCAATTGGTGCTATAATCTAGAAAATACCCTATAAATATTCAACCTTTCCAATCAATACCACCATCAATGGTTTCATAACAATCTTTTGCTTCATCAACCGTACCTTCATAAGTTTCTCACCCATCAAGAAATTTACCACCGATGCCTCCTCCATTAACAGGAGCACCAAGGGCTACTGCTCCTGGAAACAAGACACAACCACCAGTCTTCCAGAGCTCAAAGACCACTGCTACCACTTCGGTGGTTAACTCTAACAATGATGTTTCTGCTATGTTTTCGCAGGTTAAAGCATATATGGAGTAGCAAAGCAAGACTAACTAGAGGATCCTTCTTGAGATAGAAGACCTCAAGAGGACTGAGAGGCCAACAGAGGATCAAACTCCTCTAATGCCTAGGATGCTGGATTTTACCACTCCGGGATCCTTGGCTCAACTTATGCAAGGATCATCTGTCCTTCAGCCAGGATCCATGAGTCAGCAAACTCAGGGATCCTTAGTTTTCCAGCAAGGATCATCTATCCTTCACCCGGGGATTATGGGTCAACAAGCTCAGGGATCCTCAGTTTTCCAACAAATATCATCTATCCTTAATCTAGGGTTCATGGGTTTACAAGCTCAAGGATCCTCTCTCCCCTAGCAAGGATCATCAATCCTTCAGCCAGGATCCTTTGGGTTGTATCATCAAGATTCCTTGAACTCCCAGCCTCAAGGATCCTTCTTCCAGAATCAAGTATCCTCGCTACTTCAACATCAAAGGTCCTCAGAGGTCCATGAAGAGACATCACCCCCATGCAGACTATTGCCTCCAGTGGACCAACTGCCGTGGCAGACGCTTTTTATCTAGGCTACCCTTCTGGGATGACAACGTTCACTCAACAAAGAGGTAACACCTATAATCACATATCCTTAGACACTAATCTTGGTTCCATGCAGGATGCAGGTATCAATCAGACTATGGCTAAGGAACTACAAAAGCTTAAGGATATGATATCCAGCATGTCAGGAGTGGTCCGTCCAATTCCTGAAATACCAGAAGGGAGCCATAAGCTGTCCAGATTTGCTACACCAATATGCGATGCTGAGATCCCAAAATGCTTTCAAACCCCCAACATAAAGGTGTATGATGGGACCCCTGATCCAGATGAGCACGTGGCTCAATATAAGGAGAGGATGGAATTCAATCAAATTCCTGAAAGACTCAAGGAAGCTTGTCTATGCAAGGGTTTCGGATCCACACTAACATGATCCGCACTTAAATGGCTGCTAACTCTTCCTCCCTATTCTGTTACTTCTTTTTCTCATTTAGTTAACTTGTTCAACAGCCAATTTTCATGTAGTAGGAAATTCGAAAAGTTAACTAGTGATTTATATAGATTTTTCCAACCATATGATGAATCCCTTAGGTATTTTGTTACAGGGTTTGGCAGGGAGGCCCTAGAGATTCCTAATCTTGATATGGCTACGGCTGTTGAAGCTTTCAATATGGGACTACATAGGGGCTCCTCGTTTTATGACGATCTTGTGATGACCCCGTGCAGGACTTTAGATGAAGTTAGAAACAAGGCACTCAGGTTTATAAAGCTAGAGGATGACAAGAAGATCCAAGAACGGTTAGAAGCTCCAGCAAAACAAGAATCTCCTGACAAGAAACAAGGATCCTCATTCAGAAACAACAACCCGAAGCCTTATTCCAAATTCAATAATCAAAATGTCCGAGAAGTTGTGCCATGAAGGATCTCGGTGAGAAGGCAAGATGGCCTCAGAAAAATGAGAAGTCGACTTTCTTCAAAGACAAATCCAAATGGTGTGTGTTAGGCCACGATTTTTATACTGAGGATCCTTTATCCTTGACTATCTTATGGATAGTTTATCCTTGAAATATACATCAGGATATAAAGGATCGACGATCCTCGGTATTGTTTGTTTACTAATGATTGCGTTTAGTATGGTGATGTGTTAGACAGGTATATCAACTTTGAGACGAACTTGCATCAATTATCCTCACAAGACAACCTTTAGCTGGAGCATGGATCCAGGATTCTAATTCAACATAGCTGATTTTGGACGAACTCTCTAGAAGATTGACGTTTAAATAATAACAACGGTATCTAGACCTGGTCTACCGCTTTGTTCGCTAGTGAGTGACTATCAGCACGTGGTCAAAGAGCACGTTGGTGAAGAATGGAAGACTATCGGATTTACAGGGCGAAGTTGTTAAGTTTGTTAATTACGTTTTCCTTATATATTTGAGTATGATCGAGCTAGAAATACACATGTATCTACACACACACTAGCGCAGAACCGAACACTCTCTCTCTTTACTAGCTTTCGTTGTAATCTCGATCATAAACTCCACAAACACTTGTAATACCTTTTTGTTAATCAATAAACTCGACGGTGATAGTTTTCTCCGTCCGGGGGTTTTTTGTGCCAGAGACCACGATAATCACATACTCACCGACCAAAGGTTACCTTGTTGATCATTGACTAAAGTAATCCGACCAAAGATTATCTTATTAATTCTTGACCGGAGTTATTTTACCAATGATTACCTCGTTAAGTTTTGACCGAAGTAAGACTATCGTGATTAAGGGCTTTTTCCCTCGTGATCAAATCATTGTTTTCACCTATATTACAATCATACACTTTCTTTTACCGAGTTAGCACCTTACCTCACTTAACAGATTTGGATACGTGATCCATGACAGATTTTTGTCCAAAACAATTTGCGCGCCCACCGTGGGGCAATTGGTGCTATAATCCATATTATTATTATCATTCTCAACTTTTTCATACCCATATCACCATCAATGGCCTCTCAATCATCCTCTGCTTCATCAACCATGCCGGCTACGGTCCCTCTCTCATCGAGGACTTTGCTACCGCTGCCTCCGCCAATCACGGGAGCACCAAGGGCTACTGCTGCTGGAAGCAAGACGCAACTACCAGTATTCCAGAGCTCAAAAACTGCCGCTGCTGCCTTGGTGGTTAGTACTAACAGTGATGTTTCATCTATGTTTTCGCAGGTTAAAGCATACATGGAGCAGCAGAACAAGACTAATCAGAAGATCCTACGTGAGATAGAGGATCTCAAGAAGAACAAGAGGCCAGCAGAGGATCTCACCCCCTTGATGCCCAGGATGTTGGATTTCAGTAGTCCAGAATCCATGGCACAGTTCTCGCAAGGATCATCCATCCTCCAACTAGGGTCCATGGGTCAACAGGCTCAGGGATCCTCAATGTTTCAGCCAGGATCCTCTATCCTTTAACAAGGGTTCATGGGTCGTCAGACTCAAGGATCCTCACTCTTTCAGCCAGGATCCTCTAAAAAACTCATAAACAGAGGCCCGTGAGTCAACAAGCTCAAGGGTTCTCGTTAGATAAGCCAATGTCATCTAACTTCCATCAAGGATCCATGGGTCAGCAAAGCCAAGGATCCTCATATTATCGACAAGAGTCAACCTTCTTTCTGCCGGGATCTACTGGAACGTATCCTCAGCAAGGATCCTTATTTCGGAATCTAGGATCCCCAGGCGTTCAACATCAACGATCCTCCGAAGTCCATGAAGGAGATATAATCCCCATGCAGACCATAGCTTCTGGAGGACCTACTCCGATTGCTGACTCTTCTTATCCCAGATACTCGTCTGGAATACCAACTCCACCTAGCAGAGAGGTAACTGGTACGATCCTATATCTTTAGATACTAACCATGTTCCCATGCAGGATTCAGGTATCAACCAGGCCATGGCCAGAGAATTACAGAAGCTAAAGGATATGATATCCAGTGTCCCGGGAGTGATACGTCCAATCCCTGAAACACCGGAGGGAAGTCACAAATTATCCAGATTCGCTCCGCCAATATTTGATGCTGAAATCCCGAAGCGGTTTCAAACTCCCAACATGAAGACGTATGATGGGAGCACAGATCCTGAGGAACATGTTGCCCAATATCGGGAGAGAATGGAAATTAATCCTGTACCTGAGAAACTCAAAGAGTCTTGCCTTTGTAAAGGATTTGGAGCCACTTTAACGGGAGCTGCACTAAAATGGCTGCTAAGTCTTCCCCTTTTCTGGGTTACATCTTTCTCTCATTTAGTTAATTTGTTTAACACTCAATTTTCCTGTAGTCGGAAATTTGAGAGGTTGACTAGTGATTTGTATCGTGTTATCCAAACCAGTGATGAATCCCTTAGGGATTTCGTTACGAGGTTCGGAAAGGAAGCTCTAGAAATCCCAAACCTTGATATGACTACTGTTGTGAAGCATTCAAGATGGGAATTCAAAAGAGCTCCCCTTTTTATGATGATTTAGTGATGACTCCATGCAGGACATTAGATGAAGTCAGAAGCAGAGCATTGAGATACATCCACTTAGAAGAAGATAAAAAGATCCAGGATCGTCTCGGTGGACAGATGAAACAAGAAACTCCTGAGAAGAATAAAGGATCTTGGAACAGGAACAACAATGCGAAGCCGTATGCCAAGTTCAACAATCAGAACGTACGGGCAGTTGAAGAAGGAGAAGACAGCGAAAACTATCCTTGCATCTCCGACTATTGTTTCTCTGTAGATACTCATGGCTTGATTTGTGCCATGAAGGATTTGGGAGAAAAAGCAAGGTGGCCCAGAAAAAATGAAAAGGTTGTCGGCTTCAAGGACAAGTCTAAGTGGTGCACTTTCCACGAAGATTTTGGCCACGCAACAGACGAGTGCATCGCCTTAAGGAAATAAAGTGGGTACCTTCTGAGCAAATGTCACTTTAAAGAACTCTTGGGAAGAAAGAAATCTAAGATCCAGGATCCTGAAGATCTTCCATAGAAAGCGACATCACCGCCACCAGATGCTCATGTGATCAACTTCATCTCCGGAGATTATGATCTATTTAAAGATTCGTGTACCATCAAAGAGAATTCCGTATAGAAGTTCGAGTATGATGATGAAAGAAGACCGCTCATCCCCACTACTCGAGTGACTGATCAGAGAATCTTTTTCAAATCAAGGATCCAGGATCTTCAGTAGGACAAGCTGGATACGCACGCAGTCAGTTTCATCTCTGGAGGATCAGACATATGTGGAACTTCTTTCTCCGCAGCAAAAAGACTTGCCAAGGAGATCAAGATGGATAATGGGGATCATCCGATAGTGTCAACAACATTAAAAACAGACAAAAGAATCTTCTTCGATGAAGAAGACAAGCTGAATATCCAGAATCCTCATCACGACGGTTTGATTATTACTTTATTTATCTCAAACCATTATGTGCACAGGATCCTAGTAGACGGTGGCAGCTCGGTCAACATTATCCAACATGATGTCCTGAAGAAGATGCACATCCCGGATTCCGAAATCGTTCCTAGAACGTCGGTGCTGGTCGGCTTCAGTGGCGAAACTAAAAAGACATTGGGGGACATCAACTTGCCAATCTATATCGAAGGGTTAAATTCATATAAAAGTTTTGTGTTACAGATAACCTCTCCTGTTGCAATGTTATTTTAGGTAGGCCCTGGCTCCATGGAATGAAAGCAGTAGCCTCAACATATCACCAATGTATCAAGCTACCTACCCCTTGGGGGAGTCGTGAAGATAGTGGGTGATCAAGCGGAGGCCAAAAACTACTATTCATCGTCAATGAAGCCAACAGCTAAGCCAACCATAGCATAGCAATTACAACAACATCCTAGGAACATGCTGGATGCTCGAGAAAAAGATCTTAAAGAAGTATTACTGGACCCCGAAGATTCAGAAATAAAGGTGTTCCTAGGATCCAATATCCCCAGTAAGATCGAGGAGGATATAGTATCCTTCTTATGGCGAAGAAGATCCACTTTTGCTTTCAAGCACTCAGATATGACAGGTATTTCAAAAGATGTAATCACTCATAAACTTGGCCTTGATTTATCTGTATAACCCGTCCATCAGAAGCGAAGGAAGCTCCTGAGAGGAACACGATCATACAAGAAGAAGTTGAAAAACTTCTTAAGGCCGGTATGATCAGAGAGGTTCAATATCCTCTATGGCTAGCTAATGTGGTCGTCGTTTCAAAAAAGAATGGAAAGTGGAGGGTGTGTTGATTTTACCGATTTAAAAAAGGCACGCCCCAAAGATCCTTTCCCATTACCACATATAGATGCCATGGTGGATGCAACGGCTGGACATGAAATGCTTATTTTTATGGATGCTTCCTCTGGATTCCAACAAATTCAGATGGAACCATCTGATCAAGAAGATACAATATTCATGACTCCAACTGGCATATATTGTTATACTGCTATGCAATTTGGACTAAGAAATGCAGGGTCAACATACCAAAGATTAGTCAACATGATGTTCAAGGATTAGTTGGGTAAGACTATGGAAGTCTACATAGATGACATGGTGGTGAAGTCAAAGAAAGCTGAGGATCACCTTAGAGACCTCGAGGAAGCATTCAATATCCTTGACCACTATAACATGAAACTAAATCCGTCCAAATGCCACTTCGGTGTTAAGGCTGGAAAGTTTTTGGGATATATGGTCACAAAGAGAGGAATTGAAGCAAGTCCGGAGCAAATTGAAGCCATTGTCAATCTTAAATCTCCTGCAAATGCCAAAGACGTCCAGAGACTCACCGGTAGAATAGTTGCCTTGAATAGATTCATTTCAAGATCCTCCGAGAAGTGCAAAGACTTCTATGATATTCTTAGAAAGAACAAGAAATTCGAGTGGACTGCAAAGCATGAAGCTGCACTTACAGCACTGAAGGATTACTTATCCTCAGCTCCAGCCTTAATGAAGCCTGTGGATGGAGAATCCTTGTATTTATATCTTGCAGTCTCGGAAAATGCAGTGAGTGCAGTATTGGTAAAGGATCATGAAGGTGAACAACATCCTGTATACTATGTAAGTAAAAGTCTTCTAGATGTGGAGTCCAGGTATTCTCATTTAGAAAAACTAATTCTTGCACTTCTTATGGCTTCCACTAAACTGAGACATTATTTCGAAACTCACCCTATTATTTTGAGAACTAACTATCCTGTAAAGAATGTTCTTAGAAAACCAGAGTTGTCAGGTAGAATGGTTAAGTGGGCTGTAAAATTAAGTGCATATAATATCCAATATGAACCGAGAACAACAATCAAGTCTCAAGCGCTAGCGGACTTTGTGGCTAATTTCACTAGCTATCTACAAAAAGAAGCTGACTTGGAGGTCCAAAAACTGGAAAAAGACCAAGGATCCTTGGATACTCTTCACAAATGGAGCATCCAACGTAAGAGAAACAGGATTAGGGATCCTACTGAAATCGCCATAGGGGGACATAATACCCCAATCCATATCTTGTGAGTTCCAAGCAACAAACAATGAAGCAGAGTATGAGGCTCTGATCGCAGGTTTGCAATTAGCCAAAAGCATGGAGATCAGGTATCTTCAAGTTTATGTAGATTCTTTATTAATAACTAACCACTTTAATGGCTCGTATGCTGTTAAAGGTGAGAAACTAATGAAATATTTAGATGTTGTGAAGGAGTTATCGAAATCCTTCAAAATATTTAGTATTACACAGGTACCGAGGGAAGAAAACGCTGGGGCAGACTCCTTGGTAAACTTAGCCTCATCTCTGAAGATTCCTGAGGATTTGAAAATCCCAATAATCCACATACTCTCGCTAGCAATAGGAGAGCAAGAAGTTGGGGAAATAACAAATGATAAGAAGATTGTGCTTTGGGATCCATTATCCTCGGACAATCAAGGATCCTGAATCCTCCCGATCAAAAAGTACATACAAACAGGAGAAATTCCAACAACAGGGAATCCCAAATCCTTCAAACTCAAGATATCACACTACATTTTATTAGATGATATACTGTATAGAAAATCTCTTGCAGGTCCATATTTGAGATGCATTGAGGATCCTGAGATCAAAGAAGTACTCAAGGATTTTCATGAAGGAGATTGCGACAATCACACGGGTGGAAGAGCATTATTTTCTAGAATACTTAGAACCGGATACTTCTGGCCAACAATGAAGAAGGACGCAGTGGAGTATTCAAGGAAATGTGATGCTTGTCAAAGACATGCAAACATCCTTCATCAGCCAGGAGAGCCTTTATATCCTATATCCTCCTCATGGCCTTTCATGAAAAGTCTTTATGCTTGCCATGACGGACTACTTCTACAAATGGATTGAGGCAGAAGCATTTGTACAAGTCCGAAAAAGGGAAGTAATATCTTTTATTAAACGAAATATTATAACTAGATTTGGTGTCCCTTCTGAAATTGTTTGTGACAATGGTTCCCAGTTTATCGGGAAAAGAACCACTAACTTTTATGACAGTTGGGGCATCAAAATGATTACTTCCACTCCGGTTCATCCTCAAGCCAATGGCAAGCTGAGTCTAGCAACAAGATCATCATCAACAATCAAAAGAAGAAACTAGGATCCAAAAAGGGAAAATAGGCTGAAGAACTTCCTTATGTTCTTTGGGCTGACAGAACTACGCCCAAAAATGCAACAGGCCAAACACCCTTCTCTTTGGTGTTTGGATCAGAAGCAGTGATTCCCACAGAAATGGTGGTCCCTACTACAAGAACTAGCATCCGTGATCCTGAAGCCAACGAAGGAATCCTTTTTGAAGACTTGGATACTATAGAAGAACTCAGAGACCTAGCAAAGATCAAAATGACAGCTTATCAACAAAGGATAGCTGGGGCATACAACAAAAATATCAGAATCAGAAGATTTCAAGAAGGAGATTTGGTGTTAAGAAAAGCCTTCCAAAATACAACAAATCCGGCTGATGGGAAGCTGGCACTCAAATGGAAAGGACCTTATCAGATTGAGTCAGAAGCAGGAAAGGGGGCATATCATTTGCTTACAATGGAAGGCAATAGACTACCAAGAGCATGGAATGCTATCCACCTAAAGAAATATTTTTTCTAATCAGGATCCCATATCCTGAGAGGATATATTATCCTTAGAGAATCAAGGATCCTAAAATCGGTAATATCTATTTAATTACTTATTCATTTTATATTCTTATTATTCTAAGGATAATGTATTTTTAACATTTATTTTTTCCAAGTTTTTTAAGTAACAATGCAGATTCTAATGAGAAGTTCAATGTCTAAGAGGTTGGCCACCTCTCCCTTACATCCAAGGTACTATCCTATCCCTCTCGGCTTAGCCCACGTTTGGATATGACTCCCGATGGTCATGTCCTCTAAGGTTTAAAGGTTTTCACCTTTCTTATAAATAGAGTTTCTGCACTCTCGCCTGGAGCGCACGTTATCCAACGTATGGTCCAGGGCAGCGGGACCAGTACACACTTAGTGGCTGACAATTTCGTTGTTTTCGGCTATATGGAGGATCCTACGATATATGGTAGACGTACCATTTCCTAAGGTTTTAGAGGTTTTCACCTCTTCCCAAGGGCCTTGTCGCCGGTATTAATTCTAAGGTTTTAGGGGTTTTCACCTCTTCTCAAGGGCCTTGTCGCCAGCACCAGAATATTTGTTGGGCTTGTCCCCAGATTATTATTGGGCTTGTCCCCAGAATATTTGTTGGGCTTATCCCCAGATTGTTATTGGGCTTGTACCCAGAACGTTTGTTGGGCTTGTCCCTAGTTTATTATTTGGGCTTGTCCCCAGCTTAATTGGTTTGAACCCAGTTAACATTATGAAATATTTGCAACAGAATCACTAAGTTGTCTACGAAGATCAAACACATAAGGATCCTGAATCCTGAAACTATTCCTTTAAGGGTCGTTGAGAATTCAACAATTCTGGTAACTTAGGTCTGTCTAGACCTTCTGGTATGATCTCTATTAATTAACCTTTGTGTTATATTTATTTCAGTAATTTTAAACATATCATTTTAGAAGGTTATTCCTTTAAAATTGTTTTATAATTGATTAATGTGTTTTAAGGATACTTTATCCTAGAATTTACCCTTTGAAAGAATTCTTTTATGAAATTATTAAAGATATAATTTCCTACTGTTTATTTTTTGAGGATATTTTATCCTAAAAGATTTTCTTAAGGATCTTTTATCCTATACGTCTTTTACTAGAAATTATTTTCCAAATTATCAATAATGCTAAACTTATATTTAACAAGTGTGTGAAAACGAATAAACAAATAGATAGTCAAAAGATTCATATATTAAGCCCCAAGGACTTATCCAAAATTACCTAACCTGGACTTCACCATACGAAAAGATGGACCATCCATCCGGGTTAAGTGGAAGTTACTAATAGTTCATAAAGTGCAGGAAATTACAGGGGCAACAAAGGCTTCATCCCCACAAACAGAGGATCCCTCCACATTTGTCACACATGCCAATTGTCTTAAGGATCATAGATCCTTTATCCTAGAAACTATTGTTTATTACAGACCATAGAAATTGTTCATAAAAACACAATGAAAACAAAATAAAACGGGCTTAGGCCTTGTCTTTGTTATCCTTCATCGCCCGTTCATAACTTTGTTTCCGCCTCCTGACCCTTCACACCGCTTGTTCCTGCTTCGCCCGCTTCAACAATTATAGCTTCAGTCTCCTCTTCGTCCCCATCCAAATCGATCAAGGCTTGCCTCCATTCTTTGATTTCCCATGTAGATTTTTCAAAAGATGGGTCGTTGGCTTCGGTAAACATTTTGATTCTGGCCTCGAGGATTGACTTAGCTGCCCATACTTTCGCTTCTTCGGCATCCCGGTTGATTTCGTCCTGCATCTGGACAGCCAAAGCAGCAGCATGTGCCTCTGTCTCTCTTTTCTCTTTGGTCATCTTCGAGAGAGCCTTCTCCTTAGCAGCAGCAGTTGATCTCAGTGCAGCGAGAGTCTTTTCATGCTCAGCAACAGTCTTCTCGTAGTGGTGTCGGGCAGAATCTAGCCTGCGGAAGAAAGTGGAATAAGCTTGGCGAGATACTTGGAATAGTAAGAGTTAACAAAGATAAAGGATCCTTACAGTGGATAGCATGTTCAGAATTTGCTTTTCAGCATCAAAGGGATCCTCCATGTCTGAGCTCTTCTTTCTATTGGTTCCTGACTTTGTTCGGGTTGTGATTGAACGAGGCTCAAATGTAGGAGTTGACTTCGGGGTCTTTTGCTTGGTAATCATGCAATCAATATCCTTGAGGGAAAACTTGGAGGCAGATTTTCCTGATTTTGGAGCACCTATAAACGGCAATTGACAGATAAGTTTTCGATTATTAACACTTTCTATACTAAAAGTTATTATTCTTACTTGACATAATTGATTCTAAGTTTGGTCTTTGAAAAGATTCAACAAATAATGCTTGAAAAGTCCTAATTGCAGGATCCAGTGATAAAATCCTCTTCACTCTGTCTTCAACTCCCGGAAGATCAATCAGTAAATCCCAATTTTCAACTGTACAAGTAATAAAAGTTATTATTGGAAGAATGAAGTATCCTATCTAGATTATCTAAGGATCCTAGATCCTACCCCTTGGTATCCACTTCTTGGGAAGATTGTTTCCACCTGGGATGGAATCTCGTCTTACGAAGAAGAATTGGTTTTTCCAGAAGGTGCTATTAAGGGTGACCTTTGAAATGGGACTTTCTTGGTGAGGTTTCGATTTAAAAATAAAGCGATGGGAACCGTGGGTAACAAGATTGTATAGATATGCTAATTCTGCTAAGCCAAACTCGATTCCCTCCTCTACGATTATCCTTTCTATAGTATGAAGGACTCTCCACAACATTGGCGCGGCCTGGATATAAAAAATCCTCGCCAAGTTAAAGAACTTTTGGGTGAAAGTAGGAAATGGATACTTGTAACCTATGAGAAAAGGCTGAGCCGGAAAGCAAATCCAATTCTTTGAAATGCTGTCACTTCGAATTGAAAAATCGAAGGGTCGAAAAACTGTATCTGCGAGAAAGTATGACCGGATTCCATCAATATCCGAGTCTATAAATTTTACAGGTTTCGGAGGACGGTGATTGAAGAAGGTTTTATGAGTACAGGTCATCGGGATGTAAAAAGGAAGAAGAAGAAGATGTAGAAGCAGTTGACATGTTGAAAGAAAATAAGCAGAAAGGAGAATAACTGGAAGACGCTTGGATATTTGATTATGTGATTATTATAATTATCACATATATAGGCGGCGAGTAATTATGGTTAATAGATATTGAACCGCCTGACACACGTCTAATCGCCTTCTGTTTTGTAGGGTTTTTAAATTTCAAAATGACAGCAGTTTCGCATAATCACCCGCCATTATGGGGGCAATTGTTAGGCCACGTTTTTTATACTGAGGATCCTTTATCCTTGACTGTCTTATGGATAGTTTATCCTTGAAATATACATCAGGATATAAAGGATCGACGATCCTCGGTATTGTTTGTTTACTAATGATTGCGTTTAGTATGGTGATGTGTTAGACAGGTATATCAACTTTGAGACGAACTTGCATCAATTATCCTCACAAGACAACCTTTAGCTGGAGCATGGATCCAGGATTCTAATTCAACATAGCTGATTCTGGACGAACTCTCTAGAAGATTGACGTTCAAATAATAACAACTGTATCTAGACCTGGTCTACCGCTTTGTTCGCTAGTGAGTGACTATCAGCACGTGGTCAAAGAGCACGTTGGTGAAGAATGGAAGACTAGCGGATTTATAGGGCGAAGTTGTTAAGTTTGTTAATTACGTTTTCCTTATATATTTGAGTATGATCGAGCTAGAAATACACATGTATCTACACACACACTAGAGCAGAACCGAACACTCTCTCTCTTCACTAGCTTTCGTTGTAATCTCGATCATAAACTCCACAAACACTTGTAATACCTTTTTGTTAATCAATAAACTCGACGGTGATAGTTTTCTCCGTCCGGGGGTTTTTTGTGCCGGAGACCACGATAATCACATACTCACGGACCAAAGGTTACCTTGTTGATCATTGACTAAAGTAATCCGACCAAAGATTATCTTATTAATCCTTGACCGGAGTTATTTTACCAATGATTACCTCGTTAAGTTTTGACCGAAGTAAGACTATCGTGATTAAGGGCTTTTTCCCTCGTGATCAAATCATTGTTTTCACCTATATTACAATCATACACTTGCTTTTACCGAGTTAGCACCTTACCACACTTAACAGATTTGGATACGTGATCCTTGACAGATTTTTGTCCAAAACAGTGTGCATTCCATGAGGATTTTGGCCATCAGACCGATGATTGTATTGGTTTAAGGAGGGAAATTGGATACCTCCTAAATAAGGGCCATTCAAGGAGCTATTGGGAAGAAAAAAGTCTAGGATCCAGGTTCCTGAAATGTACCACAAAAAGCAACTCCGCCTCCGCCAGACGCATCGGTCATCAGTTTCATCTCTGGTGGATCGGATATATGTGGAACTTCCTTCTCTTCGGCCAAGAGACATGCTAAAGAGACGAAGCTGGAGAACGGGGAAAGACTTGTCATATCCACTACCTTGACGACAGATAAAAGAATCTTCTTTGATGAGGAGGATAAAACAAGCATCCAGGATCCTCATCACGATGATTTGATTGTAACTTTATTTATTGCTAACCATTATGTGCGCAGGATCCTAGTTGACGGTGGAAGTTCAGTCAACATCATCCAACACGATGTACTCCAGAAGATAAATATCCTGGATTCGGAATTCATTCCCCGAACCTCTGTGCTAGTTGGCTTCAGTGGGGAAACAAAGAAAACAATGGGGACATCAAACTCCCATTATACATTGAAGGGTTAAACTCTTACAAAAAAATTTGTATTATTGATAATTTGTCTTGTTGGAATGTTATTCTTGGCAGGCCATGGTTACATGGAATGAAGGTTGTAGCCTTTACTTATCACTAGTGTATCAAACTACCAACTCCTTGGGGAGTAGTAAGAATAGATGGTGACCAGGTGGAAGCTAAGAACTATTACTCCTCCTCCATGAAGCCGACAGCTAAACAAATGATAGCATAACAACTACCGCAACATCCTAGGAACGTGCTAGAAGCTCGAGAACAGGACCTAAAAGAAGTATCCTTGGATCCCGAGGATCTAGACGTAAAAGTTTTCCTAGGATCCAGTATCCCTAATGAGATTAGAGAGGATATAGTATCCTTCCTCAAGTGACGAAAATCCACATTTGCCTTCAAGCACTCAGACGTGATAGGTATTTCAAAAGAGGTAATTACTCATAATTTAGGCCTTGATAATTCCATTAAACCCATCCATTAGAAGCGAAGGAAATTCACTCCTGAGATGAACGCGATCATACAAGAAGAAGTTGAATAACTTCTTAAGGCCCGTATGATTAGATAGGTTAAGTATCCTCGATGGTTGGCTAATGTGGTTGTTGTTTATAAAAAGAATGGAAAGTGGAGGGTGTGTGTCGATTTCACCAATTTAAACAAGGCGTGCCCCAAGGATCCTTTCCCATTACCACATATAGAATCTATGGTGGATGCAACAGCAGGACATGAGATGCTTACTTTTATGGATGCTTCCTCGGGATTTCAACATATTCAGATGAAACCATCTGATCAAGAAGACACATCATTCATGACTCCTACTGGAATATATTTCTATGTTGCCATGCCTTTTGGACTAAGAAATGCAGGTGCAACTTATCAACACTTAGTCAACATGCTGTTTAAAGACCAGGTAGGGAAGATCATGGAAGTCTATATAGACGACACGGTGGTCAAATCCAAGAAGGCTGAGGATCATCTTAGAGACTTGGAAGAAGCCTTCAATATCCTTGATCAGTATAACATGAAACTCAATCCATCTAAATGCCATTTTGGTGTTAAGGCGGGAAAGTTCCTTGGTTATATGGTCACTAAAAAGGGTATAGAGGCTAGCCCGGAACAAATACAAGCCATCATCAACCTGAAGTCACCCGTGAATGCAAAGGATGTACAAAGGTTGACTGGAAGAACTGCAGCCTTAAATAGGCTCATCTCTCATTCTTCGGAGAAGTGTAAGGATTTCTATGACATCCTTAGAAAGAATAAAAGTTCGAATGGACAGAGAAGCATGATGCTACACTCATATCCTTGAAGGATTACTTATCCTCAGCACCAGCATTAATGAAGCCAATAGATGGGGAACCCTTATCCTTGTACCTAGTTGTTTCAGGTAATGCAGTAAGTGTTGTGCTTATAATGGATCATGAAGGTGAACATCATGTTTATTATGTATGTAAAGGTCTTCTATATGCTGAAGCCAGGTATTCTCATTTAGAAAAGTTAATTCTAGCACTTATTATGGCTTCTACTAAGTTAAGGCATTACTTTGAAACTCATACTATAATTGTGAAAACTAACTATCCTATCAAGAATGTTCTTAGAAAACAGAGATGTCAAGTAGGATGGCTAAATGGGTTATAAAGCTGAGTGCATATGATATCCAGTACGAGCCAATGACGGCTATAAAGTCTCAAGCATTAGCCGACTTTGTGGCTGATTTCAGTAGTGATCTACAAAAGGAAGCAGAATTAGAGGTTCAATAGTTAGAAGAAACAAAGGATCCTTGGATCTTGTTCACAGATGAGCATCCAACATAAGAGGAACAAGATTGTGTATCCTACTAAAATCGCCACAGGGGGGCATAATACCCCAGTCTATAGCCTGTGAGTTTCAAGCCACAAATAATGAAGCGGAATATGAGGCTCTAATTGCAGGTTTGCAACTAGCTAAACACATGAGGACCAGGTATCTTCAGGTGTATATAGATTCGTTGTTAATAGCTAACCACTTTAATGGCCCATATGCTGTTAAAGGTGAAAAACTATACAAATATTTAGATATTGTGAAAGAACTGTCAAAGTTCTTCGATTCTTTTAGTATTATACAGGTACCAAGGGAAGAAAATGCTGGGGCAGATGCCTTAGCAAATCTAGCTTCATCTTTGAAGATTCCGGAAGCCACGAATATTTCAATCATCCACATACTCTCACCAGCAATAGGAGAACAAGAAGTTGGGGAAATAACAAATAACAAAGAGATTGTGCTTTGGTATCTATTATCCTCAAATAATCAAGGATCTTGGATCCTTCCAATCAAGAAGTTCATTCAAGATGGATAGATTCCCGCGACAGAGAATCCTAAATCCTTAAAACTTAAGGTATCACAATACATTTTATTACATGATATTATGTATAGGAAATCTCTTGCAGGTCCATACTTGAGGTGTATCGAAGATCCTGAAATTCAAGAGGTGCTTAAAGACTTTCATGAAGGAGATTGTGGGAATCACACTTGAGGCAGAGCCCTATTCTCTAGAATTCTAAGAACATGGTACTTTTGGCCAACCATGAAGAGAGATGCAATGGAATATTCAAAGAAGTGTGATGCTTGTTAAAGACACAACAACATCCGATACCAGCCAGTGGAACCTATGTATCTTATATCCTCATCATGGCCTTTCATGAAGTGGGGCATGGATATCGTGGGTAAATTACCTAAAGCGTCAGGAGGAAAAGTATTCATGCTTGCAATGACTGATTACTTTTCAAAGTGGATAGAAGCAGATGCTTTTGTTCAAGTCCGCGAAAAAGAGGTGATATCTTTCAATAAAAGAAAAATTATTACTAGATTTGGTATTCCTTCGGAAATTATTTGTGACAATGGTTGCCAGTTTATTGAGAAAAGAACCACTAACTTTTGTGACAGTTGAGGCATCAAGATGATCACTTCTACACCAGTTCACCCTCAAGCCAATGGCCAAGCAGAATCAAGTAACAAGATTATCATCAACAACTTGAAGAAGAAACTAGGATCCAAGAAAGGGAAGTGGGATGAGGAACTTCCTTATGTTCTTTAGGATGATAGAACAACACCAAAGAATACAACATGTCAAACACCCTTCTCACTGGTGTTTTGATCAGAAGCTGTAATCCCTATAGAAATGGTGGTTCCTACTGCTAGAACAAGCATCCTTGATCCTGAGGTCAATAATGAAATCCTTCACGAAGACCTAGATATTGTTGAAGAGCTTAGAGACCTAGCCATGATCAGAATGGCAGCTTATCAACAAAGGGTAGCTGGGGCATAAAATAAGAGTATTAGGATTCTAAGATTCCAAGAAGGAGATCTAGTCTTGAGGAAAGCCTTCCAAAATATAACTAATTCGGTAGATGGAAAGCTAGCACCTAAGTGGGAAGGTCCATACCTGATCAAATCAGAGGCAGGAAAGGGGCATATCATTTGCATACTATGGAAAGCAACAGACTACCAAGAGCATGGAATGCTATCCATCTCAAGAAGTACTTTCTCTGATGAGGATCAAGTATCCTTAAAGGATCAAGGATCCTAAAATTGGTAATATTTATCTAATCACTTATTCATTTCGGATTCTTATTATTAACCTAAGGATAATATGTTCTTGACATTTATCTTTTCCAAGTTTTAAGTAACAATGCAGATTCCGATAAGAGGTTCAGTGTCTAAGAGGTTGACCACCTCTCCCTCAAGCTTAAGGTACATCAATGTTTCCCTTGGCCTAGCCCACGATTAAGGTGTGACCCCTGACGGTCATATATTCTAAGGTTTAAAGGTTTTCACCTTTCTTATAAATTAGAGTTTCTACACTCTCGCCTGAAGCGCACGTTATCCAACGTATAGTCCGGGACAGCGGGACCAGTACACGCTTAGTGGCTGACAATTTCGTTGCTTTCGGCTATATGGAGGACCCTACGATTTATGGTAGACTTACCATACCCCCGGTTTATAACATTTCATGTTATCTTAAGACAAAGGTTTCTAACATTTTCATGTTAGCTAAGGTTTTGGCGTTTTCACGTCATTTGCATTTGGGCTAAATCCCGGTTCGGGCAAGTCCCCAGTTTAACACCAGTTTTGGGCTTGTCTCCTGTTTAGGCTTGTCCCCAATTTTGGGCTTGTCCCCGGTTTGGGCTTGTCCCCAGTTTTGGGCTTTTCCCCGGTTTGGGCTTGTCCCCGGTTTGGGCTTGTCCCCAGTTTCGGGCGTGTCCCCAGTTTGGGCTTGTCTCCAGTTTGTTTATTGGCTTGTTCCCAGTTTGTTGGGTTTAGTCCCAATTAATATGATAAGTTGTTTGCATCAAGTATCTTAAGTTCACTTATGAGGATCACAGAAGGATCAACATCTATGGATTCAAGATCCTTAATTTATTTTTACAAGAATTACAGAAGGTTCAACACTTATAGTAGCTTAGGTCTAATTAGATCCTATGGTATGACTTCTACTTATCAATTTACATTTATTTGGTTAAAATATTTATAAACTCTTTTGTATAAGGATTCAAGATCCTTAATTTAATTTCCAAGGATATTCTATCCTTAAAGCTATTTCTCAAGAATATTTCTTAAAACTACTAATAAATCTAAGACTATAACAGGAATATTTTTGGAATAATAGACAATCAACAGATATATAAAAGATATTATTTATTAAACTTACTTAAAATTACCAAAAGTTTTAACCCGGACTTCACCATTTAAACATGGACCATCCACCCGGGTTAAAGTAAGTTGTTACTAATTGTTCAACCAAGTGCAGGAAAATAAAACAGGGGCATCAAATGCTTCATCCCCACAAACAGAGGATCCCTCCACCTTTGCTACCCCTAAAAATTGTCATAAGGATCATAGATCCTTTACCCTAGATTACTATTGTCATAAAGTACACAACCATAATATCCTTGAAAACACAAACAAGCAAATAAAAAACGAGCTCTGGCCTTGTCTATCTTATCCTTCATTGCCCGCCTTAGAAGCTTCATCATCAACTGCTGCTTCCTTTCATTCACCCATCTCACCTGCATCCTTCACACCACTAGTTCCAGTTTCACCTTCCTCTACAGCCTTGTTCTCTTCACCAGCATCCTCCTATTCCTCTACCACGCCCAGCCTAGCCAAAGACTTCTTCCATTCATCCACTTCCTAGTTAGCCCTGTCAAAAAAAGGATAATTCGCCTCAGACACGAAATGGATCCTTGCTTGCAGAATCAGCTTTGCCGCAGATATCTTTGCTTTATCAGTCGCCTCCTTGATCCCACCCTTCATCTTCATTGAATCATTTCCATGGCGAGAACTTGGGAGTCAGCTTGTTTCTTCTCATTTGTAAACTTAGCAACCAGCTTATCCTTGGTAGAAGCAAGAGTCCTCATTCCCGACAAAGTATCCTCAAGGTCCTTGATGACTGATCCGTAGTAAAAGTGGAAACCTTGGATTCTTTCCAGACTGAGCCTTGGCTCTGGTAGTCACAGTGTGAGGGCTAGGAGCCGGAGTGGACTTCGAAGGTTCCTTCTTGACTATCTTTGGAGAAATCAAATGATCGATGTCATCAAACGAGAACTGGGCAGCAGGCTTGTTGGCATACTTAGGCATGTCTACAGAAACAACAAAACAGATAAGTTTTCATTTTTTATTTATAAAATCAATGTACTTATCTCTACAATTTTACATACTTGACATATTATTATGAAGTGAGGCGTTTGATGGTTCAGTTTCTGAATCAAAATCACGGATCCTGATTTTGAAAGTCCGGCTTGTGGGGCTCAAAGAGAGGAACGCAACTACTCTCTTTTTGGTTCCTGGAAGCTCAGCCAACTTTGCAAAATTTTCAATTGCAGAAAAGAAAAGCAAGTCAGCATTAAAGTTTCAACCTCTACTAAAAAGTGTTGAAATTACAATGATCCTACCCCGCCTAATCCATCTACTCGGTAGTGTATTCCCATTCGGAATCGAGTCCTGTCTAACAAAGAAATATTAGCCTTTCCAAAAGGATCCACTTTGGGTCACTTTATCGAGAGGGATTGGTTGGTGAGGCTTGGATTTGAACAGAAATCGGCTGGAATCGTGAGTGTACAGAGAATACAGATATGAGAGCTCGGAGAGTCCGGAATCCAGGTAATGGGCGGCTATGATTTCTTCAAGGGTCAAGGCTCGCCAAATCATTGGCATGGCTTGGATGTAGCTAATGCCGGTTGTTTTGGACAAAAATCTACTAAGGATCAAGTATCCAAATATGTTAAGTGAGGTAAGCTGCTAACTCGATAATGACAAGTGTGTAATCGTAATATTGGTGAACACAAAGGTTTGATCACAAGGGAAAAAACCCTTAACCAAGATAGTCTTACTTCGGTCAAAACTTATCAAGGTAATCTTTGGTCGAATCTCTTCAATCAAGGATTAACTAAATAATCGTTGATTAAGTCCTTTCGGTCAAGGATCAACAAGGTAACCTTTGGTCGATGAGTATGTGATTATCGTGATCTCCGGCACAAAAAAACCTCGGACGGTGAAAAGTATCACCATCAAGTTTATTACTGGTAAAAGGTATTACAATCGTTGTGGAGTATATGACCGAGATTACAATAATAAGCTAGTGAATAGAGAGAGTAATTGTTTCTGCTCTAGAGTGTGTGTGATGGTACATGTGTTTCCTACTCGATCATAGCTCAAATAAATAAGAAAATATCACTAACAATATTTCCTAACTATCCGGAAGTCTTCCACTAGCCGCTCCACGACCTTTAACCACTTGCCAATAGCCATCCAGTAGCGAGATAAGTGGGAGAACGAGTCTTGTAGACGTTGTTGATATTTAAACATCCATCTTCGCATGAGTTCGTCCATTAACAGCTACATCGAACTAGGATCCTGGATCCATGCTCCAGCTAGAGAATGGTATGTGAGGATAATTTATACAAGTACGTCTTAAAGTTTCCATACCTGTCTAACACATCGCCATACTAAACGCAATCATTAGTAAACAAGTAATACCGAGGATCATCGATCCTTTATATCCTGATACATATTTCAAGGATAAACTATCTATAAGACAGTCAAGGATAGAGGATCCTCAGTATAAAATTCATGGCCTAACAATTGCCCCCAAAATGGCGGGTGACAGTGGAATACAGTTGTCATTTTGAATTTCAAATCCCTGCAAAAAAGAAGGCGATTGGACGTGTATCAGGCGGTTTAATATCTACAAACCATAATTAAACGCCGCCTATATAAGCGATAATCATAATCCTCTTATAACCATAGATCTAGGCGTATCTCAGGTATCCTTCTTTCTTTTTGTTTATTTTCTTTACCCTCTTCGTCTTCTTCTTATAACTCTTGTACCCTCTTCGTCTTCTTCTTTCAATCATATCGACTCGGATGATCTTTATTCACAAGGTATGCTCCAAGCCCCCACATCCGAGATCTGTAAATTCACATACCCGAAAATCGATGAAATCCGATCACACTTCCCAGCCGATACAATTTTCCGACCTTTTGATTCTACAGCTTGTAGCGATAGTATCTCGAAAAACTGGATTTGCTTTCCGGCCCAACCGTTTCTGATAGGTTACAAGTATCCTTTTCCCGATTTCACCCAAAGGTTCTTCACGCTCACGGGAATCAGTTATATAAAGACCATGCCGATGTTATGGAGAACCCTTCATTCCATAGAGAGGGTAACCGAAGAGGAAGGAGTTGAGTTTGGCCTGGCTGAACTAGCATACCTGTACAATCTTGTTACCCATGGTTCCAAACGCTTCGTCTTCAAATCGAAACCTCACCAGGAAATTCCCATTTTCAAAGTCACCCTTAATGGTACCCTCTAGAAAAACAAATTCTTCTTCGTTAGGCGAGATTCCATTCCGGGTGGAACTAACCTTCCCAAAAAGTGGATAACAAAGGGTAGGATCTAGGATCCTTAGGTAACCTAGATAAGATACTTTATTCTTTTGCTAATAATTTTTATTGCATGTGTAGTTGAAATTTTCGATTTGCTGGCTGATTTGCCGGGAGTTGAAGACAGAGTGAAGAAGTTTTTATCACTGGATCCTGCAATCAGTACTTTTCAAGAAAAGTTTATTGAAGCTTTTCAAGGATCAAATTCAGAATCAATCATGTCAAGTAAGAGTAATAATTTTTTATTATTTAAAAGTGTTAAGAGTTGAAAACTTATCTGTCATTTGCTGTTTACAAGTGCTCCGAAATCAGGAAAGTCTGCTTCCAAGTTCTCCCTCAAGAATATCGATTGCATGTTTACCAAGAAAGAGACTCCGAAATCAACCCCTACGTCCAAGCCTCGTCCGATCACAACTAGAGCAAAGTCAGGATCTAAGAGAAAGAAGAGTTCAGATCCAGAGAACCCCTTTGATACCGAAAAGAAGATTCTGGAAATGCTTTCTACTGTAAGGATCCTTTATTCTTATCAATTTTTATTATTCAAGTATCCTCCCAAGCTTATCCTGCTTTCATTTATAGGCCATCAAATCTGCCCAAAGCCACTATGAGAAGACTGTCACAGAGCATGAAGAGACCATTGCCGCCATGAGATCAATGGCTGCTGCTTAGGATAAGGCCCTCTCGAAGATGACCAAAGAGAAGAGGCAGATAGAGAAGCATGTTGCTGCCTTGGCCGTCCAGATGCAGGACGAAATCAATCGGGCTACTGAAGAGGCGAAAGTCTGGGCAGCCAAGTCGGTCCTCGAGGCTAGGATCAAATTGGTGACTGAGGCCAATGATCCATCCTTTGATAAGTCTTCGTTGGAAATCAAAGAATGGAAGCAAGCCTTGATAGACTTGGGTGGAGGCGAGGATGAGGCTAAAGCTATGATGGTTGAAGCAGGTGAAGCACGGACGAGCGGTGTGAAGGATCTGGATGGAGCCGAAGGTGGGAATGAGGCAATGGCGAAGGTGGAAGCAAACGCATGAACGGGCAATGAAGGACACAAAATATAAGGCCCAAGCCCTTTTTATGTTGCTTTTATGATGTTTTTATGAACAATTACTTTGATCTGTAATAAACAATAGTATTTAGGATAAAGGATCCATGATCCTTAAGACAATCTGCGGGGGTGACAAAGGTGGAGGGATCCTCTGTTTGTGGGGATGAAGCCTTTGTTGCCCCTGTTTTTAAATTTCCTGCACTTATGAACTGTTAGTAACTCTTACTTAAGCCGGATGGATGGTCCATCTTCTGTATGGTGAAGTCCGGGTTAAGAATTTTGGATAAGTCCTTGCGGCTTATTTTAACTAATATAAAATCTTTTGACTTTTTACTTCGTTGTTTGTTTTGAAAATTTTGTTAGATATAACTTTAACATTATTGATAGTTTGGCAAACAGTTTCAAGTAAAAGATTTTTAGGATAAAAGATCCTTATGAAAATCGTTTAGAATAGAATATCCTTAGGAAAAAATATTAGGAAAGAATATCCTTAAATAATTAATATTAGGATAAGACATCTTGAACAGTCGATACAATTTATATATAAGAGAATTTAAACTGAAAGATCTAAAATTAATGCAACAAATATCATACATAAGTTAATTAGCAGAGATCATACCAGAAGGTCTAGATAGACCTAAGTTACCAGAAGTATTGAGCTCTTAATGATCCTTAAAGGAATAGCTTTAGAATCCGGGATCCTCAGTTTCTTGATCTTCAGAAGGAACTTAGAAAATCTATTGCAAATAATTCATAATATCAACTGGGATCAAACCCATTAAGCTGGGGACAAGCCCAAATAATAAACTGGGGACAAGCCCGTTCAACTGGGGACAAGCCCGTGTAACTGGGGACAAGCCCGAGTAATCTGGGGACAAGCCCGTGTAACTGGGGACAAGCCCGTGTAACTAGGGACAAGCCCAAAAATGGTGTTAAACTGGCGACATGGCACTTGAGAAGAGGTGAAAACCCCTTATACCTTAGGATTAAACTGGCGACAAGGCCCTTGAGAAGAGGTGAAAACCCCTTAAACCTTAGGAAATGGTACGTCTACCATAATTCGTAGGATCCTCCATATAGCCGGAAACAACAAAATTGTCAGCCACTAAACGTGTACTGGTCCCGCTGCCCCGGACTATACATCGGATAGCGTGCGCAACTGGCGATCGTGAGAAAGGTGAAAACCTTTAAACCGTAGGGGATATGACCATCGGGGGTCATATCCAAACGTGGGCTAGGCCAAGAGAAATAAGATAATACCTCAAATGCAAAGGAGAGGTGGCCAACCTCTTGAACATCAAATGATTCATTATAATCATGCATGGTTATTCAAAACTTGGAAAAAAATAAAGTGTTAAGAATATATTATCCTTAAATTAACAGTAATAATTCAAAAAGAATAAATGATCAGAAAGATATTACCGAATTAAGGATCCTAGATCCTTTTTTGGATAATATATCCTCTCAGGATAATGGATCCTGATCAGAAAAAATATTTCTTGAGATGGATGGCATTCCATGCTCTTGGTAACCTGTTGCCTTCCATTGTGAGCAAATGATATGCCCCCTTTCCTGCTTCCGACTCAATTTGATAAGGTCCTTCCCATTTGGGCGCTAGCTTCCCATCAGCCGGATTTGTTGTGTTTTGGAAGGCTTTCCTTAACACTAGATCTCCTTCTTGAAATCTTCTGATTATGATATTGTTTTTGTATGCCCCAACTACCCTTTGTTGATAAGTTGCCATTCTGATCTTTGCTAGGTCTCTGAGTTCTTCTATAGTATCCAAGTCTTCAAGAAGTAATTCTTCATTGGCTTCAGGATCACGGATGCTCGTTCTCGCTGTAGGAACCACCATTTCTGTGGGAATTACTGCTTCTGATCCAAACACCAATGAAAAGGGTGTTTGGCATGTTGCATTCTTTGGAGTTGTCATGTCTGCCCAAAGAACATAAGGAAGTTCTTCAGCCCATTTTCCCTTCTTGGATCCTAGCTTTTTCTTTAAATTGTTGATGATAATCTTGTTGCTAGACTCTGCTTGACCATTGGCTTGAGGATGAACCGGAGTTGAAGTAATAATTTTGATGCCCCAACTGTCACAAAAGTTAGTAGTTCTATTCCTGATAAACTGGGAACCATTGTCAAAAACAATTTCAGCAGGAATACCAAATCTAGTTATAATATTTCGTTTAATAAAAGATATCATTTCCCTTTATCGGACTTGTACAAATGCTTCTGCCTCAATCCATTTGGAGAAGTAATCAGTCATAGCAAGCATAAAGACCTTTCCACCTGGTGCTTTTGGTAGTTTGCCTACAATATCCATACCCCATTTCATGAAAGGCCATGAGGAGGATATAGGATATAGAGGCTCCGCTGGCTGATGAAGGATGTTCGCGTGTCTTTGACAAGCATCACATTTTCTTGAATATTGCACTGCATCCTTCTTCATTGTTGTCAAGAAGTATCTAGTTCTGAGTATCTTGGAAAATAAAGCTCTTCCACTTGTGTGGTTGCCACAATCTCCTTTGTGAAAGTCTTTAAGTACTTCCTGGATTTCAGGATCCTCGATACACCTCAAGTATGGACCTGCAAGAGATTTTCTGTATATCATATCATCTAATAAAATATATTGCGATACCTTGAGTCTGAAGGATTTTGGATTCTCCGTAGCTGGGATCTCTCCAGTCTGAATGTACTTTTTGATCGGGAGGATCCAGGATCCTTGATTGTCCGAGGATAATGGATCCCAAAGTACAATCTGCTTATCACTTGTTATTTCCCCAACTTCTTGCTCTCCTATTACTGGCGAGAGTATGTGAATAATTGGGATCTTCGTATTTTCTGGTATTTTTAGGGATGAGGCTAAATTTTCTAAGGCGTCTGCCCCAGCATTTTTCTCTCTTGGTTCCTGTACTATACTAAACACTTCGAAGGATTTTGCTAATTCCTTCACAATTACTAAATATTTGATCATATTTTCACCTTTTACGGTATAAGAATCGTTAAAGTGGTTAGTAATGAGTAAAGAATCCATATAAACTTGAAGATACATGATCCTCATACTTTTGGCTAAAAGTAAACCTGCTATGAGTGCTTCGTATTCTGCTTCATTTTTGGTAGCTTGGAATGCACATGCAATGGACTGGGGTATTATGTCCCCCTGTGGCGATTTCAGTAGTATGCCCAATCCCGATCCTCTTACGTTGGATGCTCCATCTGTGAATAGGATCCAAGGATCCTTGGTCTTTTCCAGTTGTTGGACCTCCAAGTCAGCTTCTTTTTGTAGATCACTAGTGAAATCAGCCACAAAGTCCGCCAGTGCTTGAGACTTGATTGTTGTTCTCGGCTCGTACTGGATATCATATGCACTTAACTTCACTGCCCATTTGGCCATTCTACCTGATAACTCTGGTTTTCTAAGAACATTCTTCACAGGATAATTAGTTCTCAAAATAATAGGATGAGTTTCAAAATAGTGTCTCAATTTAGTAGAAGCCATAATTAAAGCAAGAATTAATTTTTCAAGATGAGAGTACCTGGGTTCTGCATCTAACAGACTCTTACTTACATAATATACGGGGTGTTGTTCACCTTCATGATCCTTGTCGAAAACAGCACTTACTGCATTACCTGAAACTGCTAGGTATAAATACAAGGATTCTCCGTCCACAGGCTTCATTAAGGATGGTGTTGCGGATAAGTAATCCTTCAACGACTTGAGTGCAGCCTCATGCTTTTTTGTCCATTCAAACTTCTTATTCTTTCTAAGAATATCGTAGAAGTCTTTGCATTTCTCGGAGGATCTTGAAATGAATCGGTTGAGAGCAGCTATTCTTCCCGTTAGTTTTTGGACATCCTTGACGTTTGCAGGCGACTTAAGGTTGATGATGGCTTCAATCTGTTCAGAGCTTGCTTCAATTCCTCTTTTAGTCACCATCTATCCCAGAAACTTTCCAGCCTTAACACCAAAGTGGCATTTTGACGGATTCAGTTTCATGTCATATTGGTCAAGGATATTGAATGCTTCCTCGAGGTCTCTAAGGTGATCCTCAGTTTTCTTTGATTTTACCACCATATCATCTATGTAAACCTCCATAGTCTTACCCAACTGATCCTTGAACATCATGTTGACTAATCTTTGGTATGTTGCCCCTGCATTTCTTAGTCCAAACGGCATAACAGTATAACAATATATGCCAGTAGGAGTCATGAATGCAGTATCTTCCTGATCAGATGGTTCTATCTAAATTTGTTGAAATCCAGAGGAAGCATCCATGAAAGTAAGCATTTCATGTCCTTCCGTTGCATCCACCATGGTATCTATATGTAGCAATGGGAAAGGATCCTTGGGACATGCCTTGTTTAAATCGGTAAAATCGACACACACCCTCCACTTTCCATTCTTTTTTGAAACAACGACCACATTAGCTAGCCATCGAGGATATTGAACCTCTCTGATCATACCGGCCTTAAGAAGTTTTTCAACTTCTTCTTGTATGATCTTGTTCCTCTCAGGAGCGAATTTCCTTCGCTTTTGATGGACGGGTTTAACAGATAAATCAAGGCCGAGTTTATGAGTGATTACCTCTTTTGAAATACCTGTCATGTCCAAGTTCTTGAAGTAAAAATTAGATCTTCTTTGTCCTAAGAAGGATATTATATCCTCCTCAATTTTACTAGGGATACTAGATCCTAGGAACACCTTTACTTCTGGATCATCGGGGTCCAATGATACTTCTTTAAGGTCTTTCTCCCGAGCTTCCAGCACGTCCCTAGGATGTTGCTGTAGTTGCTATGCTATAGTCTGCTTGGTTGTTGGCTTCATTGACGATGAATAATAGTTCCTAGCCTCCGCTTGATCACCCACTATCTTTACAACTCCCCAAGGAGTAGGTAGCTTGATGCATTGGTGATAAGTTGAGGCTACAGCCTTCATTCCATGGAGCCAAGGCCTATCTAAAATAACATTGCAACAGGAAAGGTTATCTATAACACAAAACTTTTGATATGAATTTAACCCTTCGATATAAATTGGGAGGTTGATGTCCCCCAATGTTTTCTTGGTTTCACCACTGAAACCGACTAGCACTGATGTTCTAGGAACGATTTCTGAATCTGGGATGTTCATCTTTTTGAGGACACCATGTTGGATAATGTTGACTGAGCTGCCCCTGTCAACTAGGATCCTGCGTACATAATGGTTAGAGATAAATAAAGTAATAATCAAACCGTCGTGATGAGGATCCTGAATGTTCATCTTGTCTTCCTCATCGAAGAAGATTCTATTGTCTGTTGTTAAGGTGGTTGACACTATTGGTCGATCTCCGTTATCCATCTTTATCTCTTTGGCAAGTCTTTTTGCTGTAGAGAAAGAAGTTCCACATATGTCTGAACCTCCGGAGATGAAATTGATCGTCTGTGTATCCAGCTTGTCCTTATGAGAATCCTGGATCCTTGAATTGAAAAAGATTCTCTGATCCGTCACTCGAGTAGTAGGAATGAGTGGCCTTCTCTCATCGTCCAACTCTAATTCTTCTATGGGATTTTCTTTTATGGCACAAGAATCTTGAAACAATTCGTAGTCTCTAGAGACAAAGTTGATCACATGAGCATCTGGTGGTGGTGGTGGTGTTGCTTTTTGTGGAAGGTCTTCAGGATCCTGGATCTTGGATTTTTTCCTTCCCAAGAGTTCTTTAAAGTGACCCTTGCTTAGGAGGTATCCAATTTCCCTCCTTAAGCCGATGCACTCGTCTGTGGCGTGGCCAAAGTCTTCGTGGAAAGCGCACCACTTAGACTTGTCCTTGAAGCCGACAGTCTTCTCATTCTTTCGCGGCCATCTCGCTTTTTCTCCCAGATCCTTCATGGCATAGATCAAGCCATGAGTATCTACAGAGAAACTATAGTCGGAGATGCAGGGATAATCTTCATCGTCATCTCCTTCTTCAACTGCCCGTACGTTCTAGTTGGTGAACTTAGTGTACGGCTTAGAATTGTTGTTCCTGTTCCAGGATCCTTTATTCTTTTCGGGAGTTTCTTGTTTTGGTTGTCCCCCAAGACGATCCTGGATCCTTTTGTCTTCTTCCAACCGGATGTATCTTAATGCCCTGTTTCTGACTTCATCTAATGTCCTGCATGGAGTCATCACTAAATCATCATAAAGGGGGAGCTCTTCTGAGTTCCCATCTTGAATGCTTCAACAGCAGTAGTCATGTCAAGATTTGGGATTTCTAGAGCTTCCTTGCCTAACCTGGTAACGAAATCCCTAAGGGATTCATCACTAGGTTGGACAACACGATATAAATCACTGGTTAACCTCTCAAATTTCCGACTACAGGAAAATTGAGTGTTAAATAAGTTAACTAAGTGAGAGAAAGAAGTAATTGAAAAAGGAGGAAGACTTAGCAGCCATTTTAGAGCGGCTCCCGTTAGTGTGGATCCAAAGCCTTTGCACTGACAAGCTTCTTTGAGTCTCTCCGGAATAGGATTGATCTCCATCCTTTCCCTATACTGCGCTACATGTTCTTCAGGATCAGTGGTCCCGTCGTAAGTTTTCATATTCGGAGTCTGGAAACGCTTCGGGATTTCATTATCACAGATAGGTGGAGCAAATCTGGATACTTTGTGGCTTCCCTCGGGTATCTCGGGGATTGGTCTTATGACCCCGGGAACACTGGATATCATATCCTTGAGCTTCTGCAGCTCCTTGGCCATAGCTTGGTTGATACCTGCATCCTGCATGAAACCACGGTTAGCATCTAAGGGTAAAGAATCGTACAAGTGACCTCTTTGCTGAGTGAAGGTTGGCATCTCGGATGAGTAGATGGGGTAAGAGGAGTCTGCGATAAGAGTTAGTCCTCCAGAGGCTATTGTTTGCATGGGGATTATGTCTCCATCATGGACTTCAGAGGATCGTTGATGTTGGATTCCTGAGGATCCTTGATCCGGAAAGAAGGATCCTTGATTCGGAATGAAGGATCCTTGAGGTTGGCACCATAGGATCCTTGTGGAAGGGTGGTTGATCCTTGCCGATACTATGAGGATCCTTGATTCTGCTGAGCCATGGATCCTTGTTAGAGATTAGTCGACCTTGGCGGATCTAACGAGAATCCTTGAGCCTGTTGACCCGTGGACCTCTGCTGAAGGATAGATGATCCTTGCTGAAATAGCGAGGATCCTTGGGACTGTTGACCCATGGACCCTTGTTGAAGGATAGACGATCATTGTGAGAATTGAGGCATGGATTCTGGACTGGTGAAATCTAGCATCCTTGGCATTCGGGGGGTGAGATCCTCTGCTGGCCTCTTGTTCTTCTTGAGATCTTCTATCTCACGGAGGATCCTCTGGTTGGTCTTGTTCTGCTGCACCATGTATGCTTTAACCTGCGACAACATAGATGAAACATCACTGTTAGTATTAACCACCGGGCCAGCAGCAACAGTTTTTGAGCTCTGGAAGACTGGTAGTTGCGTCTTGCTCTCAGCAGCAGCAGGCCGTTGCGTTCCCGTAATTGGCGGAGGCATCGGTGGCAAAGTCCTTGATGAGAGAGGAACCGTAGCTGGCATGGTTGATGAAGCAGAGGTTGATTGAGAGGCCATTGATAGTGATATGGGTATGAAAAAGTTGAGAATGATAGGAATAATATGGATTATAGCACCAATTGCCCCCACGGTGGGCGCCAAATTTTTTTGGACAAAAATCTACTAAGGATCAAGTATCCAAATATATTAAATGAGGTAAGCTGCTAACTCGATAATGACAAGTGTGTAATCGTAATATTGGTGAACACAAAGGTTTGATCACGAGGGAAAAAACCCTTAACCAAGATAGTCTTACTTCGGTCAAAACTTATCAAGGTAATCTTTGGTCGAATCTCTTCAATCAAGGATTAACTAAATAATCATTGATTAAGTCCTTTCTGTCAAGGATCAACAAGGTAACCTTTGGTCGATGAGTATGTGATTATCGTGATCTCCGGCACAAAAAACCCCTGGACGGTGAAAAGTATCACCGTCAAGTTTATTACTGGTAAAAAGTATTACAATCGTTGTGGAGTATATGACTGAGATTACAATAATAAGCTAGTGAATAGACAGAATAATTGTTTCTGCTCTAGAGTGTGTGTGATGGTACATGTGTTTCCTACTCGATCATAGCTCAAATAAATAAGAAAATATCACTAACAATATTTCCTAACTATCCGGAAGTCTTCCATTAGCCGCTCCACGACCTTTGACCATGTGCCAATAGCCATCCAGTAGCGAGATAAGTGGGAGAACGAGTCTTGTAGCCGTTGTTGATATTTAAACATCCATCTTTGCATGAGTTCGTCCATTAACAGCTACATCGAACTAAGATCCTGGATCCATGCTCCAGCTAGAGAATGCTCTGTGAGGATAATTGATACAAGTACGTCTTAAAGTGGCCATACATGTCTAACACATCACCATACTAAACGCAATCATTAGTAAACAAGTAATACCGAGGATCATCGATCCTTTATATCCTGATACATATTTCAAGGATAAACTATCTATAAGACAGTCAAGGATAGAGGATCCTCAGTATAAAATTCATGGCCTAACACCGGTAAGGGTGAAGAATCATTGGGTAAAGTCTGGGAATGGATACGAGTAACCAAGTAAGAAAGGACATGCCGGAAAGTAGACCCATACTTTTGATGATATGTTGCTTGGGGTAGAAGAGTCATATGGTCTGAATATGGTGCCAGAAGAAAACAAGGATGCTATTTGGTCTATTTCGGGGTCGGTAAATCTGCAAATTTCCGACGAAGGGTTTTGCAATAAACCTTGACTTTTCATATCTTCATCCATATGGCTGGACGAATTCGAGAAACAACTATCGGTAGACATCGAATGGCATGAAATTTAAAAGAAAGAAAGAAAAGGATATAGGATTACCTGAACTATAGAGGATTGTAGATGAGAAGATTCCGGAATGAAGAGAATAAAAATGGAACCGGGTTTTATCTTTGATCCCTAAGATTAATTATTTGTAACTTTAACCCCTATTTGTGTCTTTTCATCTGATTTTTACCAGCCTTTGAAATTTGAATGCATATTGACAGGTGTAATATTATCATCAACTGCTAAATTGGGGGCAATTGTTAGCTCATAAATAATTAAGTACTGAGGATATGTTATTCTTAAAGACGATTCTGGATCAATTATCCTTTTGAAGAGTTTCGGAGTTGTGTGAGGATCAAGGATCCTCAGTAATTGGTATTTCTAACGATTGTTTCTTATGTATAGGTTAATATTTAATAAGTGTAACGGGTTCAAGACCTAGTCTACCAGATATTTCGCTATTTGACTTGTTCAGCACGAGGTCAAAAAGTGTGGATGAAGATAATTGGAAGGTGGCGGATTAATAGGACATTTTTGTTAGCTGTTATTTTGTTTATATATTGAGTTTATGATCAAATTAGGTCACTCATTAGCTACTCACGTTCATAAACACTCTCGTAGAAATCTCTTTGGCAGTTAACACACACTTACCTACTTTGTAATCATTGATCATAAGCCCCAACCATTGTAATCCGATTCTTTGATTAATAAATTGGTGATAGACAATTGTCATCACCTGAGGTTTTTATGTTGGCGATCCTCTAAAGATCAAGGGCTTTTCCTCGTATAAATCTCTGTGTTCATCGACATATGGGGCATACAACAAAAATATCAGGATTCGAAGATTTCAAGAAGGAGATCTAGTTTTGAGGAAAGCCTTCCAAAACACAATTAATCCAGCAGATGGAAAGCTAGATCTTAAGTGGGAAGGTCCCTACTTGATCGAGTCAGAAGCCGGAAAGGGGGCATATCACCTGCTGACTATGGAAGGCTGGTTACCAAGAGCATGGAATGCTATTCATCTCAAGAAATACTTTTTCTAATCAGGATCAAGTATCCTCAGAAGGATCAAGGATCCTGAAATTGGTAATATCTATCCGATCACTTATTTATTTAAGATTCTTATTAATCTAACGATAATACATTCTTAATGTTTGTCTTTTCCAAGTTTTAAATAACAATGCAGGATACTAGTAAGAGGTTCAATGATCAAGAAGTTGGCCACCTCTCCTTCACACTTAAGGTACATTACTATTTTCCTTGGCCTAACCCACGATTGGATATGACCCCCGATGGTCATATCCCCTAAGGTTTAAAGGTTTTCACCTTTCTTATAAATTAGAGTTTCTACACTCTCGCCTGGAGCGCACACTATCCAACGTATAGTCCGGGGCAGCAGGACCAGTACACGCTTAGTGGCTGACAATTTCGTTGTCTTCGGCTATATGGAGGATCCTACGATTATCTTACGTTTGGGCTAAATCCCGGTTTGGGCGAGTCCCTAGTTAACATCCGTATCTTTGGGCCAGTCCCCAGTTTGGGCTTGTCCCCAGTTGCACGGGCTTGTCCCCAGTTACATGGGCTTGTCCCCAGTTGCACGGGCTTGTCCCCAGTTTATTTGGGCTTGTCCCCAGTTTGTTGGGTTTAATCCCAGTTAATATCATAAGTTATTTGCATCAGGTATCCTAAGTCCAATTACAAGGATCACAGAAGGATCAACACTTATGGTAACTTAATGGTATTGGATATACAGCCGGAAGGGGAGTTACCAAGGAAACTCCATTGATATATGAACTATACCCAGCTTGTAAAATCTCATCTGTTTTACAGGAAGCTTGATTTCAAAGGCAAAACGACAGCTGTGATCTTATCACAACCGCCATTTTGGGGGCAATTGTTAGTGCACGGAAATTTGACACTGTGGATATGTTATCTTGAC